>NC_054504.1:1133945-1146445 GCF_017639515.1 Carcharodon carcharias
AGAGAGGCAGAGAAAGAGACAGAAGGAGAGAGAGAAAGAGTGGGGGAGAGAAAGAGGCAGAGAAAGAGACAGAAGGAGAGAGAGAAAGAGTGAGGAAGAGAAAGAGAGAGGCAGAGAGAGAAAGAGACAGAAGGAGAGAGAAAGAGTGAGGGAGAGAAAGAGAGAGGCAGAGAGAGAAAGAGACAGAAGGAGAGAGAGAAAGAGTGAGGGAGAGAAAGAGAGAGGCAGAGAGAGAAAGAGACAGAAGGAGAGAGAGAAAGAGTGAGGGAGAGAAAGAGAGAGGCAGAGAAAGAAACAGAAGGAGAGAGAGAAAGAGTGGGGGAGAGAAAGAGGCAGAGAAAGAGACAGAAGGAGAGAGAGAAAGAGTGAGGAAGAGAAAGAGAGAGGCAGAGAGAGAAAGAGACAGAAGGAGAGAGAGAAAGAGTGAGGGAGAGAAAGAGAGAGGCAGAGAGAGAAAGAGACAGAAGGAGAGAGAGAAAGAGTGAGGGAGAGAAAGAGAGAGGCAGAGAAAGAGACAGAAGGAGAGAGAGAAAGAGTGGGGGAGAGAAAGAGGCAGAGAAAGAGACAGAAGGAGAGAGAGAAAGAGTGAGGGAGAGAAAGAGAGAGGCAGAGAGAGAAAGAGACAGAAGGAGAGAGAGAAAGAGTGAGGGAGAGAAAGAGAGAGGCAGAGAGAGAAAGAGACAGAAGGAGAGAGAGAAAGAGTGAGGGAGAGAGGCAGAGAGACAAGGAGAGAGAGGAAGAGACAGAAGAGGAGAGAGAGATAGAGAGACAATGGGAGAAGGGCAGACAGGGACAGCGACAGAGGTGAAGGATAAGTTAAATCTATGGGAGACTCACTGTGATTCCTGTTCCCCTCTTGTCTCCTCTTTCACCTCCCTGTCGCCTGCACAAACCTCCCCACTTGCTCTCCCCTTCACCCTCAAAGGCAGGGAGGCCGGCAAGTGGTCTCCGAGCAGCGACCTGGAGTCCCGAGCCCGGAGTCTTGGCACACGTGGCCAAGGTAGGGAGCGGCGCGGAGACTCGGACCCTGGCGCGCTCGGAGCCCATCGTGCGTCTGAAAGCCCAGAGACAAGAGGCGGCTGTCAAGGAGGAGGGCCCCTTTTATAAATACAGCTCCCAACCCACGTGAGCTATCGTCTGAGCATAGTCACCCACCCCCACCACGCCCCCACCCCCTCCAACCCCGCCCAGAAACCACAGCACATCTGTCCCCACCCTCCCCATTCTGAAACACAAGGGCCCTGTTCCCGATGCCAATGTTTTGCAGAGTCCTTTACCGGTGTCCCAACGAGAGAGAGAGAGAGAAAGAGAGACCGAGAGAGAGGGAGAGGGAGGGACGGACAGTGAGAAAGACAGACAGATTGGGAGGGAGAGACACACACACGCACAGAGAGAGAGAGAGGAGGAGGGATTAAGAGAGAGAGGTAGAGAGTAACAGAGAAGAGAAGGGGAGAGAGTAGCAGAGAGAAAGAGAGAGTAACAGAGAGAGAGAGGGAGGGAATAACAGAGAAAGAGAGACGGAGAGGGAGAGAGCAACAGGGAAAGAGAGAGAGGGAAAGAATGGACAGTGTATCTAACGCACTGTGACACCCAATCCCAGAGCGGGAAAGGACAGTGTATCTAACGCACTGTGACACCCAATCCCAGAGCGGGAAAGGACAGTGTATCTAACGCACTGTGACACCCGGTCCCAGAGGGAGAAAGGACAGTGTATCTAACGCACTGTCACACCCCGTCTCAGAGGGGGAAAGGACAGTGTATCTAACGCACTGTGACACCCGGTCCCAGAGGGGGAAAGGACAGTGTATCTAACGCACTGTGACACCCGGTCCCAGAGGGAGAAAGGACAGTGTATCTAACGCACTGTCACACCCCGTCCCAGAGTGGGAAAGGACAGTGTATCTAACGCACTGTCACACCCCGTCCCAGAGGGGGAAAGGACAGTGTATCTAACGCACTGTCACACCCCGTCCCAGAGGGGGAAAGGACAGTGTATCTAACGCACTGTGACATCCGGTCCCAGAGGGGGAAAGGACAGTGTATCTAACGCACTGTGATACCCTGTCCCAGAGGGGGAAAGGACAGTGTATCTAACGCACTGTGACACCCGGACCCAGAGGGGGAAAGGACATTGTATCCTGATCAGGTAACACACTGAGATCATATCCTGCCGTTTAAGTGATATGAAAATAAGGGGTGTGAATGATAATAATTAACCTGTAATGAACAATAAACACCATGGTTATAACAGTTCCAAGAAAACTACTGAAACCTTTGACTAAACTTCAATAGATACAGAGTAAAGCTTCCTCTACACTGTCCCCATCAAACACTCCCAGGACAGGTACAGCACGGGGTTAAATACAGAGTAAATCTCCCTCTACACCGTCCCCATCAAACACTCCCAGGACAGGTACAGCACGGGGTTAGATACAGAGTAAATCTCCCTCTACACTGTCCCCATCAAACACTCCCAGGACAGGGACAGCACGGGGTTAGATACAGAGTAAAGCTTCCTCTACACCGTCCCCATCAAACACTCCCAGGACAGGTACAGCACGGGGTTAGATACAGAGTAAATCTCCCTCTACACTGTCCCCATCAAACACTCCCAGGACAGGTACAGCACGGGGTTAGATACAGAGTAAATCTCCCTCTACACCGTCCCCATCAAACACTCCCAGGGCAGGTACAGCACGGGGTTAGATACAGAGTAAATCTCCCTCTACACTGTCCCCATCAAACACTCCCAGGACAGGGACAGCACGGGGTTAGATACAGAGAAAAGCTTCCTCTACACCGTCCCCATCAAACACTCCCAGGACAGGTACAGCACGGGGTTAGATACAGAGTAAATCTCCCTCTACTGCGTCCCCATCAAACACTCCCAGGACAGGTACAGCACGGGGTTAGATACAGAGTAAATCTCCCTCTACACCGTCCCCATCAAACACTCCCAGGACAGGTACAGCACGGGGTTAGATACAGAGTAAATCTCCCTCTACACCGTCCCCATCAAACACTCCCAGGACAGGTACAGCACGGGGTTAGATACAGAGTAAATCTCCCTCTACACCGTCCCCATCAAACACTCCCAGGACAGGTACAGCACGGGGTTAGATACAGAGTAAAGCTCTCTCTACACCGTCCCCATCAAACACTCCCAGGACAGGTACAGCACGGGGTTAGATACAGAGTAAATCTCCCTCTACACTGTCCCCATCAAACACTCCCAGGACAGGTACAGCACGGGGTTAGATACAGAGTAAATCTCCCTCTACACCGTCCCAATCAAACACTCCCAGGACAGGTACAGCACGGGGTTAGATACAGAGTAAACCTGCCTCTACACCGTCCCCATCAAACACTCCCAGGACAGGTACAGCCCGGGATTAGATACTCCTGTTCTGAGCTGCTGCATGATCTCACCTCACCTGGTTCTCCCCCATCCATGCCCTTCCCTCCTCACCACGCTCAGTCTCTCTGTTCTTATCACTTGTTTCCTTTGCGAATTGCTAGTTCAACACGTTCATGAACTCAGCGTCATGTTGGACCCCAACACATGCTCCCAACCTCATAGTCCACCCCCACCCCCACCCCGGCAGAGAACACCCATTCCACCTCATAGACAGTTTCCGCACAGAAAGGAGGCCATTCGGCCCATCCTATCTGCTCTGGCCAACAAAGATCTGACTACACTGATCCCCTTTTCCAGCCCTTGGCCCCTAGCCCTGGCGGCTGTGTCAACGCGAGTGAATATCTCAATGTTTGTTCAACGTTATGAGAGTTTCTGACTCCACCTCCCTTTCAGGCTGTGAGTTCTACTCTCCCACCAGCCTCTGGGTGAAACAAATTCTCCTCAACTCCCCCTCTTCGCCTTCTACCCCTTTACCTTAAATCTATGCCCCCCCCCCCGGTTCTTGACCCGCTCTACTAATGGATAAAGTGCCCTCCTCTCCACCCTATCTCTGCCCCTCATCACCTTATACACCTCCTATCAGGCCCTCTCTCAACCTTCGCTGCTCCAAGTAAAACAACCCCAGCCTTTCCGATCTTTCCTCATAACTCAGATCCTCCAGCCCAGGCAGCGTCCTGGTGAATCTCCTCTGCACCCCCTCCAGCGCCACCACATCCTTCCTACAATGTGGTGATCAGGACTGAACGCAGTACTCTAGTTGTGGCCTAACCAGCGTTTGAGTCAGTTCCTGGATAACCTCCCTGCTCTTGTATTCTCCACCTTGGCTGATAAAGACAAGTATCCCATACGCCTTCTCAACCACCTTATCTACCTGCCCCGCTACCTCCAGGGATCTGTGGATATGTACACCAAGGTCCCTCTGATCTCCAGTGCTTTCCAGGGTCCCACCATTCACCCATTGCCTTGTCAGCCCTCCCCAAGTGCATCGCCTCACACTTTTCCGGGTTGAACTCCATTTGCCACTTCTCTGCCCACCTGACCCAGTCCATTGATATCCTCTTGCAGTTTACTGCTCTCCTCCTCGCTACTCGCCACCCTACCAATGCTCGTGTCACCCTTAACCTTCTTGATCATACCCCTGACTTTTAAGCCCAAATCGTTTAGGTGCACCACAAACAGTGAGGGCCCCCAAAACTGAGCCCTTGCAGACCCCCACTGGAAACAGACTTCCAGTCACAGAAACACCCCTCTACCATCACCCTCTGCTTCCTGCCTCTCGGCCAATTTTGCCACTTTGCCTTGGATCCCCATAGGCTCTTACTTTCTTGGCCAGCCTGCCGTGAGGGACTTTATCGAAAGCCTTGCTTGAAGCCCATGTAGACCACATCAAATGCACCACCCTCATCAACCCTCTTGGCTACCTCCTCCAAATGCCCCATCAAGCCTGTCAAACACGACCCTCCCTTAACAAATCCACGCTGACGATCCCTGATTAAATCCGCGTCTCTCCAAGTGCAGGTGTGCGCCGTCCCTCAGGATTCTCTCTAGCAACTTCCCTGCCACCAAGGCTAGACCAACCGGCCTGTTAATTTCCTGCTCTATCCCTTCATCCCTGTTTTAATAATGGGACGACGTTACCAGTCCTCTGGCACCTCACCCTTGGGGCCGGAGGGGATTGGAAAATTACTGCCAGGACCCTTGATATCTCTTCCCTTTTCCTCACTAAAGACCCTGGGATGCATTTCATCTGGGCCTGTGGATTTATCCGCTTTTAACGCTGCTAAACTGGCTGGTACCTCCTCTCTCTCTATGCTAACTCCCTCTAATATTTCACAGTCTTCCACCCTGATGTCCGTACCTGTGTCATCCTGCTCCACTGTGAAGACTGATGCAAAGTATTCATTGAGGATTGTACCCACATCTTCTGGGTCCACACACACACACACGCACACGTTATCTCTATGGACCCTAATTGGTCCTACCCTTTCTCATGCACTCTCTTAGCTTTCCTGATTTCCTTTTTAAGATCCACCCCCCCCCACTTCTTTAACTCCTCCAGGGACTCTGGCGTACAGTGCCCTCGGTCCCTGCCATTAGCTTCACTTTGTGGCTTAACCCTAACCTTCATGCCCCTGTCTCAGCTCATCGGCTGCGGAAACCCTCGCAGGCGCCCGTCTTGCCCCCGGACTCAACTGTTCCAGCCGGCTGCTCTCCCACATTCGACCACCGGTAAACTTTAGCTTGTCCCAAACTCCGCTGCTCCCCACGTGTCTGAACTCACACCGAGTCCCGTTCGCCCCTCACTCCCTGTATCTCGCTGACCCACACTGGCTCCCGTTCCTGCAACACGTCCATTTTCAAATTCTCACCATTGTTTTCAAATCCCCTCCATGGACCTCACTCCCCCCTCCCTATCTCTGTAACCTCCTCCAGTCCCTACAACCCTCCCTATCTCTGTAACCTCCTCCAGTCCCTACAACCCTCCCTATCTCTGTAACCTCCTCCAGCCCCTACAACCCTCCCTATCTCTGTAACCTCCTCCAGCCCCTACAACCCTCCCTATCTCTGTAACCTCCTCCAGTCCCTCCAACCCTCCCTATCTCTGTAACCTCCTCCAGCCCCTACAACCCTCCCTATCTCTGTAACCTCCTCCAGCCCCTACAGCCCTCCCTATCTCTGTAACCTCCTCCAGTCCCTACAACCCTCCCTATCTCTATAACCTCCTCCAGTCCCTACAACCCTCCCTTTCTCTGTAACCTCCTCCAGCCCCTACAACCCTCCTTATCTCTGTAACCTCCTCCAGCTGCTACATTCCTCCCTATCTCTGTAACCTCCTCCAGTCCCTACACCCCTCTTTCGCTGTAAACTCCTCCAGTCCCTACAACCCTACCTTTCTCTGTAACCTCCTCCAGTCCCTACAACCCTTCCTATCTCTGTAACCTCCTCCAGCCCCTACAACCCTCCCTATCTCTGTAACCTCCTCCAGCCCCTACAACCCTCCCTATCTCTGTAACCTCCTCCAGTCCCTCCAACCCTCCCTATCTCTGTAACCTCCTCCAGCCCCTACAACCCTCCCTATCTCTGTAACCTCCTCCAGCCCCTACAGCCCTATCTCTGTAACCTCCTCCAGTCCCCTATAACCCTATCTCTGTAACCTCCTCCAGCCCCTACAACCTTCCCTACCTCTGTAACCCCCTCCAGCCCCTACAACCCTCCCTATCTCTGTAACCTCCTCCAGCCCCTACAACCTTCCCTACCTCTGTAACCCCCTCCAGCCCCTACAACCCTCCCTATCTCTGTAACCTCCTCCAGCCCCTAAAACCCTCCCTATCTCTGTACCCTACACCACCCCCAAAAACCGCACCTCCCCCACGCCACCTTTAACTACACGTGATTGGAGCAAATAGAGTTTGAAATTATCTAACGCACTGTGACACCCAGTCCCAGAGGGGGAAAGGACAGTGTATCTAACGCACTGTGACTCCCGGTCCCAGAGGGGGAAAGGACAGTGTATCTAACGCACTGTGACACCCGGTCCCAGAGGGGGAAAGGACAGTGTATCTAACGCACTGTGACACCCGGTCCCAGAGGGGGAAAGGACAGTGTACCTAACGCACTGTGACACCCGGTCCCAGAGGTGATAGAGAGAGAGAGAGAGAGAGAGAGAGAACCGCCTGTAGAACAGGAACACCGCGCGGAAATGAAATGAAATGACTGAGGCAGGGAGACGATGGGTCAAATTGTTGGTTTTTTTTTTTCCTTTAATCTTTATTCCGGCCTAACTTGTGATAGCAAAATAAAAGGACCAAACAGCTCTTTAACATCAGAACAGTACGAAATGGAGAAAAAAATAACCATAGTTTACACCGCCGTTTACAGAACCCAAAAAAAAAAAGAATTATAACCCAAAAATCAAGGTTGGGAAAAGCAAAACCAAAGTCGTGTCTTTTTTTTTGTCGTTTGTAATAATAATTCGTCCTGCTCAAATTTAAACTGTTAGCTGATAACACACGCAGCTTTGTTGAACCTCTATGTTTCCTGGGAGGTGAGCGGGGAGGCGAGCGTTTTGACCCCCGGCGTTGCAGTTGACTCTCACCTCCCTCGGTCAATCTACACACACTCACGCACACTCACACTGCTACGTTTTAAAAATACATCGATTCAGACTACATTTTGTCTTTATTTTTATTCATAATTCGCAATCTCAGCTTTCCAGCTCCCCCTCCACAATAACCACCCTCCCTCCTCCACCGCCACCCCCCCACCACCAACACCCCACCCGCACACAGCGACGAGAGGTGACACAGAGAGAGAGAGAGAGAGACAGAGAGAGAGAGGTAAGGCTCGCTCGGGCATACCTACACTCGTCACTCAGTCCCGACTGACCTCTGCAACCCCACCACCACCCCCCCACACACCCACACACCCACACACACACACACACACACACACACACACACACACACACACACACACACACACACACACACACACACACACACACACACTCTCTACCCCCCCCCCGGCACTCTTTATAGAGTAACCTTAACCGGTCCATGGCTCTCGAGAATGCGGTTTTGTTTCATTAGCAGGACAGCTAGAGGGGTGAAAGGACAGTGTATCTAACGCACTGTGACACCCGGTCCCAGAGAGGGAAAGGACAGCGTATCTAACGCACTGTGACACCCGGTTCCAGAGGGGGAAAGGACAGTGTATCTAACGCACTGTGACACCCAGTCCCAGAGGGGGAAAGGTCAGTGTATCTAACGCACTGTGACACCTGGTCCCAGAGGGGGAAGGGGCAGTGTATCTAACGCACTGTGACACCCGGTCCCAGCGGGGTGGAAAGGACAGTGTATCTAACGCACTGTGACACCCGGTCCCAGAGGGGGAAAGGACAGTGTATCTGACGCACTGTGAGACATTTCACAGGGTGCTGGTGGAGTGGGGGGGCGGTGGGGGGGGGTGTTGGTTCCTTCTCTCCTGCCCCTGAAACAGGGCCATTGAGTGGACACGTCCACCCGCAGCGTGTGAGAGAGAGCAAATTGTAACCGTCAACCGGAGAGCCATGTTGTGGGGGATAGAGTCTGGAGGAGTGGGTGCGGCGGGTGGGGGTAGGGGGGGAGGGTTGAGGAGAGGTGGGTGCAGGGCTGACACCCGGTCAAGGACACTCTCTCGCCCCTCCCACTGGCCCCTCGTCCATCCGATCACTTGATGCTGTGTCCCCAGTCGTTCTGTCATCTCGTCTCACTTGAGGTGTCTCTTTAGCCACATATTGTGGGGTTGGGGTGGGGGTGGTGGTGGTGGTTTGTGCTGGGGCGGGGAGTGGGGGTGGGGGGGGCGGTATGGACCCCACCCTCCCCCCACCACCTTTCTCCCCAGCTCCTGTTGTCGCTGCTTATCGGTGCAAGGAGAGAGGGAGGGAGGTTGCGGAGGGGAGATAGGACTGAGAGGCAGAATTGGGGCAGGAGGCGGGGAAGAGCGAGAGAGGTAGAGGGGGAGAGGCGGAGAGAGAGAGAGAGAGAGAGAGAGAGAGAGAGAGAGAGAGAGAGAGAGAGAGAGAGAGAGAGAGAGAGAGAGAAAACGCTGAGGAGGAGTGTGCTGGAGATAGGCAGAGATAGAGAGAACGAGAAACGGAAAGACAAGGGAGAACAGAGGGAGGGGGAGAGAGGTGGGGGGGGGGGGGGGGGGGAGGGGGAGAGAGAGAGAGAGGGGCAGGTGGAGAGAGAGAGGGGGAGGGCGGAGAGAGAGGGGGAGGGCGGAGAGAGAGGGGGAGGTGGAGAGAGAGAGGGAGGGCGGAGGGAGAGGGGGAGGGCGGAGAGAGAGCGGGAGGGCGGAGAGAGAGGGGGAGGGGCGGAGAGAGAGCGGGAGGGGCGGAGAGAGAGGGGGGAGGGGCGGAGAGAGAGGGGGGAGGGCGGAGAGAGAGGGGGAGGGGCGGAGAGAGAGGGGGAGGGCGGAGAGAGAGCGGGAGGGCGGAGAGAGAGCGGGAGGGCGGAGAGAGAGGGGGAGGGCGGAGAGAGAGAGAGGGAGGGCGGAGAGAGAGGGGGAGGGCGGAGAGAGAGGGGGAGGGCGGAGGGAGAGGGGGAGGGCAGAGAGAGAGCGGGAGGGCGGAGAGAGAGGGGGAGGGTGGAGAGAGAGGGGGAGGGCGGAGAGAGAGGGGGAGGGCGGAGAGAGGGGGGAGGGCGGGAGAGAGACGGGGAGGGCGGGAGAGAGAGGGGGAGGGCGGAGGGAGAGCGGGAGGGCGGAGAGAGAGGGGAGGGCGGAGAGAGAGGGGGAGGGCGGAGAGAGAGGGGGAGGGCGGAGAGAGAGGGGGGAGGGCGGAGAGAGAGGGGGAGGGCGGAGAGAGAGGGGGAGGGCGGAGAGAGAGGAGGAGGGCGGAGAGAGAGGGGGAGGGCGGAGAGAGAGAGGGGAGGGCGGAGAGAGAGGGGAGGGCGGAGAGAGGAGAGAGGGGAGGGCGGAGGGAGAGGGGGAGGGCGGAGAGAGAGGGGAGGGCGGAGAGAGAGGGGGGAGGGCGGAGGAGAGGGGGAGGGCGGCGAGAGAGAGGGGGGGCGGGTCGAGTAGGGGGGAGGGCGGAGGAGAGAGAAGGGGCGAGGGCGGAGAGAGAGGGGGAGGGCGCGTGAGAGAGGGGGGAAGGGCGGTGAGAGAGCGGGGGGCGGATGAGAGAGAGCGGAGGGCGGAGAGAGAGGGGGTGGGCGGGAGAGAGAGGGGGAGGGCGGGAGGGCGGAGAGAGAGAGACGAGGGCGGAGGGCGGAGAGAGGGGGAGGGCGGAGAGAGAGAGAGAGGGCGGGCAGAGAGTGAGAGAGGGAGGGCGAGAGAGCGGAGGGCCAGAGGCTGAGAGAGAGGGGGGAGGGCGAGGCGAGAGAGAGGGGAGGGCGGGATGAGTGAGGGGGGGGGGGGAGGGCGGGGAGAGAGAGGGGGAGGGCGGAGAGAGAGCGGGAGGGCGGAGAGAGAGCGGGAGGGCGGAGAGAGAGCGGGAGGGCGGAGAGAGAGCGGGAGGGCGGAGAGAGAGGGGGAGGGCGGAGAGAGAGCGGGAGGGCGAAGAGAGAGCGGGAGGGCGGAGAGAGAGCGGGAGGGCGGAGAGAGAGCGGGAGGGCGGAGAGAGAGCGGGAGGGCGGAGAGAGAGCGGGAGGGCGGAGAGAGAGGGGGAGGGCGGAGAGAGAGCGGGAGGGCGGAGAGAGAGGGGGAGGGCGGAGAGAGAGCGGGAGACAGGGAGGGAGACAGGGAGGGAGAGGCAGAGAGACAGGGAGGGGGAGGGAGCGAGGGGGACAGATGGAGAGAGGAGGAGAGAATTAAGTCCAGTGTGTTGTGCCTGGGTGCTGTGCGCCTGCTCTGGCACGCTCCCCCACGTGGGCACTGGGCGGGGGGGAGGGGAGGGTGGGGGTGGGGAGGGGAGGGGAGGGACTCCGTTCTCACTGCACGGCCTGTTCGTTGGCTCCGCTGCCTGAGTCTTGAGGCTTCATGACGTCCGGGAGTTCGGGCGGGCTGGAGAACTGGTCGATGCGGAGCGGTTCAAACTGGTCGTCTGGCCGACGGAGCGGGGTGGGGGAAGAGCCAGCGGGAGGGTGGACGGAGAGAGAGAGAGAGAGAGAGAGAGTTAGAGACAACCGGCAACTACACTCGCGCGAGGCAAGGCGAACCCGATCTGCGCACAGGAAGATCCCGGACGACGCCAACCGGCGCTCCGTCTGGAAGCCTCGCCCAGAAACGAGCATCGACGGCGAGGCGGGGCCCCAGGGTCTGGACGTCTGGACTCTCTTCCCCCCCACGGGCACGGCGACTCCCCTCCCTCTCGAGGAGGGTCCCCGCCCCCCCCCCCCCCCCCACCCACCAGACGCACCTCCCTCCCTCTCCCGTCACCCACACTGTACCCCCCCCCCCCCCCCACCCCTCCCCACCGTCTCGCTCGGTAACGTTCCGGCGCTCCCCTCCCCTCGCATCCCCGCCGACCGGCCGCTCTCCCACATTCGACCCTCCGGAGAATTCACCTCGCCCCAAACTCCCCCTCGCCCCGTGTCCGAACTCGCACCGAGTCCCTCTCACCCCTCACCCCCTGTATCTCGCTGACCCCACACTGGCTCCCGGTCCGGCATCACCTCCGTTTTCACATTCACACCCTCGTTTTCAAATCCCCTCCATGGACCTCACTCCCCCCCTCCCTATCTCTGTAACCTCCTCCAGGCCCCTACACCCCTCCCTATCTCTGTAACCTCCTCCAGCCCCTACAACCCTCCATATCTCTGTAACCTCCTCCAGCCCCTACACTCCTCCCTATCTCTGTAACCTCCTCCAGCCCCTACACCCCTCCCTATCTCTGTAACCTCCTCCTGCCCCTACAACCCTCCCTATCTCTGTAACCTCCTCCAGATCCTACAACCCTCCCTATTTCTGTAACCTCCTCCAGCCCCCTACACCCCTCGCTATCTCCGTAACCTCCTCCAGCCCCTACAACCCTCCCTATCTCTGTAACCTCCTCCAGCCCCTACAACCCTCCCTATCTCTGTAACCTCCTCCAGATCCTACAACCCTCCCTATCTCTGTAACCTCCTCCAGCCCCCTACACCCCTCCCTATCTCTGTAATGTCCTCCAGCCCCTACAACCCTCCCTATCTCTGTAACCTCCTCCAGATCCTACAACCCTCCCTATCTCTGTAACCTCCTCCAGCCCCCTACAACCCTCCCTCTCTCTGTAACCTCCTCCAGCCCCTACAACCCTCCCTATCTCTGTAACCTCCTCCAGATCCTACAACCCTCCCTATCTCTGTAACCTCCTCCAGCCCACTACACCCTCCCTATCTCTGTAACCTCCTCCAGCCCCCTACACCCCTCGCTATCTCCGTCACCTCCTCCAGCCCCTACAACCCTCCGAAATCTCTGCGATTCTCGGATTGCTGCCTCTTGAGCATCCCCCGATTCCTATCACTCCACCATTGGCGGCCGGGCCTTCAGCTGCCTGGGGGGGGGGCCCTAAGTTCTGGAATCCCCTCCCTAAACCTCTCCCCATCTCCCTCTTCCAATCTCCCTATCCATCTCCCTCTCTCCCTCCTCAGCGCTCTCCCCTTCTTTCGCATCTACTCTCTCCCTC
>NC_054504.1:1148945-1246445 GCF_017639515.1 Carcharodon carcharias
ATCTTTCTCTCTCTCTCTCTCTCTCCCCATCTTTCTCTCTCTCTCTCTTCCCATCTTCCTCTCTCTCTCTCTCTCCCCATCTTTCTCTCTCTCTCTCCCTCTCCCCCCCATCTTTCTCTCTCTCTCTCTCTCTCTCCCCCCATCTTTCTCTCTCTCTCTCTCCCTCTCCCCCCATCTTTCTCTCTCTCTCCCCATCTTCCTCTCTCTCTCCCTCCATCTTCCTCTCTCTCTCTCCCCATCTTCCTCTCTCTCTCTCTCCCCATCTTCCTCTCTCTCTCTCTCTCTCTCTCTCTCCCCATCTTCCTCTCTCTCTCTCTCTCTCTCCCCATCTTCCTCTCTCTCTCTCTCCCCATCTTCCTCTCTCTCTCTCTCCCCATCTTCCTCTCTCTCTCTCTCCCCATCTTCCTCTCTCTCTCTCTCCCCATCTTCCTCTCTCTCTCTCTCCCCATCTTCCTCTCTCTCTCCCCATCTTCCTCTCTCTCTCTCTCCCCATCTTCCTCTCTCTCTCTACCCCCATCTTCCTCTCTCTCTCTCCGCATCTTTCTCTCTCTCTCTCTCTCTCTCTCCCCATCTTTCTCTCTCTCTCTCCCCATCTTTCTCTCTCTCTCTCCCCATCTTTCTCTCTCTCTCTCCCCATCTTTCTCTCTCTCTCTCTCCCCATCTTTCTCTCTCTCTCTCTCCCCATCTTTCTCTCTCTCTCTCTCCCCATCTTTCTCTCTCTCTCTCCCCATCTTTCTCTCTCTCTCTCCCCATCTTTCTCTCTCTCTCTCCCCATCTTTCTCTCTCTCTCTCTCTCTCTCCCCATCTTTCTCTCTCTCTCTCTCCCCATCTTTCTCTCTCTCTCTCCCTCCCCAAATTTCTCTCTCTCTCCCCAAATTTCTCTCTCTCACTCTCCCCAAATTTCTCTCTCTCTATCTTTCTCTCTCTCTCCTCCCATCTCCCTCCCTCTCTCTCTCCCCCATCTCCCTCCCCCCATCTCTCTCCCTCCTTGTACATCCACCTTTCAGACGCTCCTCAAAACTGACCTCTCTCTCTCCGAGCTTTGACCAGCCTGTCTCTGATGTCTCCCTGAGTGGCTCGGGGTAAGATTAAGCAGGTATAGTTGGCCCCTGAATCTGTACCCCTCCAGCTCACAGCTGGTCGACACAGGTAGGCCTCACCGCGAAAGCCTGGAGGCCAGGGGGCAGCACTAGGAATGGAAGGGGAGGAGGAAGACGAGAGGTGGGGTGGGGGATCCCTTGCGTGGGGTTAACCTAACCCGGATGGCCGAGCTGAAGTGTGGGGTTTACCACCTGCCCTTTGCAAGGGCCAGCAGAGACAGGAACGGTTCAAGCAGCTGCAGGAACACAGCGGGTTCCCATGCTTCAGTGATTTTCCACTCCCATGTGTCTGTGCATAGTCAAAACTTATGCAAAATAAGCAGCAACGTTTGACAGAGGTGAGGGGGCAGAGGCAAACCTCAGCGAAAGGTTTTGCATATCTCTCTGTGCGAGCAACAGAAACAGCAGGGAGGGGAAGAGGTTACAGACTATTTAAAACTCACACGGACGCAGAGCAGGGGAAGGTCAGTGTATCTAAAGCACTGTGACACCCGGTCCCAGAGGGGGAAAGGACAGTGTATCTAACGCACTGTGATACCCGGTCCCAGAGGGGGAAAGGACAGTGTATCTAACGCACTGTGACACCCGGTCCCAGAGTGGGGAAAGGACAGTGTATCTAACGCACTGTGACACCCGGTCCCAGAGGGGGAAAGGACAGTGTATCTAACGCACTGTGACACCCTGTCCCAGAGGGGGAACAGACAGTGTATCTAACGCACTGTGACACCCTGTCCCAGAGGGGGAACAGAAAGTGTATCTAACGCACTGTGACACCCTGTCCCAGAGGGGGAAAGGACAGTGTATCTAACGCACTGTGACACGCGGTCCCAGAGGGGGAAAGGACAGTGTATCTAACTCACAGTGACACCAGGTCCCAGAGGGGGGAAGGACAGTGTATCTAACGCACTGTGACACCCGGTCCCAGAGTGGGGAAAGGACAGTGTATCTAACGCACTGTGACACCCGGTCCCTGAGGGGAAAGGACAGTGTATCTAACGCACTGTGACACCCGGTCCCAGAGGGGGAAAGGACAGTGTATCTAACGCACTGTGACATCCTGTCCCAGAGGGGGAAAGGACAGTGTATCTAACGCCCTGTGACACCCTGTCCCAGAGGGGGAAAGGACAGTGTATCTAACGCACTGTGATACCCGGTCCCAGAGGGATGGGAGGGCCCAGGGAGCGAGAGGGCAGGTGGGATGGAAACAGGGTGTGAGAGAGAGAGAGAGAGAGAGAGAGAGAGAGTGGGGGAGGGGCGCTGGGCAAGGTGGGGGAGAGACGGAGACAGAGCGAGAAAGAAACATAGAAAATAGAGTAGGCCATTCCGCCCCTCGAGCCTGCTCCCCCATTCATCATGATCATGGCTGATCATCCAACTCAATAGCCCTGCTCCCGCTTTCTCCCTATATCCTTTGATCCCTTTCACCCCAAGAGCTATATCTAACACCTTCTTGAAAACACACAATGTTTTGGCCTCAACTGCTTTCGGTGGTAGCGAAATCCACAGGCTCACCACTCTCTGGGTGAAGAAATCTCTCCTCAACTCAGTCCTAAATGGTCTACCTCGTATTCTCAGACTGTGACCCCTGGTTCTGGACTTCCCCCACCCACCACCGGGAACATCCTTCCTGCATCTACCCTGTCTAGTCCTGTTAGAATTTTACAGGTTTCTATGAGATCCCCCCTCATCCTTCTGAACTCCAGTGAATATAATCCTAACCGACTCAATCTCTCCTCATATGTCAGTCCCACCATCCCAGGAATCAGTCTGGTAAACCTTTGCTGCTCTCCCTCTATAGCAAGAACATCCTTCCTCAGATAAAGAGACCAAAACTGCCCACAATATTCCAGGTGTGGTCTCACCAAGGCCCTGTACAATTGCAACAAGACATCCCTGCTCCTGTATTCGAATCCTCTCGCTATGAAGGCCAACATACCATTTACCTTCTTTACTGCCTGCTGCACCTGCATGTTTACCTTCTGCGACTGGTGTACAAGGACACCCAGGTCTCGTTGCACATTCCCCTCTCTCAATTTATAGCCATTCAGATAATAATCTGCCTTCCTGTTTTTGCTACCAAAGTGGATAACCTCACATTTATCTACATTATACTGCATCTGCCATGCATTTGCCTACTCACTCAGCTTGTCCAAATCACACTGAAGCATCTCTCCATCCCCCTCACAGCTCACCCTCCCACCCAACTTTGTGTCATCTGCAAATATGGAGATATTACATTTAGTTCCCTCATCTAAATCATAAATATATATTGTGAATAACTGGGGTACCTCACTAGTCACTGCCTGCCATTCGGAAAAATACCGGTTTATTCCTACTCTTTGTTTCCTGTCTGCCAACCAGTTTTCTATCCATCTCAATACACTACCCCCAATCCCATGCGCTTTAATTTTACACGCCAATCTATGTGGGACTTTGTCGAAAGCCTTCTGAAAGTCCATATAAACCACATCCACTGGCTCCCCCTCATCAACTCTACTAGTTACATCCTCGAAAAATTCCAGTAGATTTGTCAAGCATGATTTCCCTATTGTAAATCCATGCTGACTCTGTCCGAATCTGTCACTGTTTTCCAAGTGCTCAGCTATTAAATCTTTTATAATGGACTCTAGAATCTTCCCCACTACCAACGTCAGGCTGTCTGGTCTATAATTCCCTGTTTTCTCTCTGCCTCCCTTTTTAAATAGTGGGGTTACATTAGCTACCCGCCAATCTGTAGGAACTGCTCCAGAGTCTATAGAATCTCGGAAGATGGACACCAATGCATCCACTATTTCTAGGGCCACTTCCTGAAGTGCTCTGGGCTGTAGATTATCAGGCCCCGGGGATTTATCAGCCTTCAATCCCATCAATTCCCCCAACACCATTTCCCTACTAATACTGATTTCTTTCAGTTCCTCCCTCTCACTAAACCCTGCGTTCCCCAACATTTCTGGTGTGTTATTAGTGTCTTCCTTTGCGAAGACAGAACCAAAGTAAGTATTTCGTTGGTCAGCCCATTTCTTTGTTCCCCATTACAAATTCACGTTTCTGACTGTAAGGGACCTACATTTGTCTTCACCAATCTTTTCCTCTTCACATACCGATAGAAACTTTTACAGTCAGTTTTTATGTCTCCTGCAAGCTTACTCTCGTTCTCGATTTTCCCCTTCTTAATCAATCCCTTGGTCCTCCTTTGCTGAATTCTAAACTGCTCCCAATCCTCAGGTCTGTCGTTTTTTTTTGCTGGCCAATTTGTATGCCTCTTCCGTGCATCGAATACTATCTCTAATGTCCCTTGTAAGCCATGGTTTTAGAGACAGACAGAGTGAGAGAGAGAGAGAGAGTGAGAGAGAGAGAGAGAGAGGCAGGGCAAGTGAGACAGGCAAGAAAGTTACAGAGGCACTCGGTGTATAATGGCAGAGTTGAGGATGATGGAGAGTGAGGGTTTGAGGGTTTCTGCACATGCAGTTGTGTGTGTGGGGAGAGCTCGGGTGGATGCTGAGGGGGGGGGGGAGGCGGCAGGGAATAGAGCGAGTGAGAGTACGAGGCGGGGAGCTGACACTCTCTGCGGTCGAGCCCTGATTCCGCTCACTCTCCCCCGCTCAGTGTCTGCGTGCATGTGGGTGCTCAGGGAGCATGTCAGAGATCAGGAAGTGAGCCGAATCTTAAACCACTTCCGCCTGCTGACATCGCAGGGCAGGTGGTGGGGGGGGGGGGGGGGTGGGGAGGGAAGAGTGGCACTGTTCTCACTCCAGCCCAAGTTCAAGAATCGACAGTTCATTTTCACGCATAACTTAGACAGGAAATAGCTTCACAGTAAAGGTTTGAGATATCTGTACACTGACTGGTGTCTCTCAGTCAATCTGTCTCTCAGGGAGATATCTGCACACTGACTGGTGTCTCTCAGTCCCCTCTCTCTCTCAGGGAGATATCTGTAAACTGACTGGGGGCTCTCAGTCCTCTCTCTCTCTCTGGGAGATATCTGTACACTGACTGGTGTCTCTCAGTCCTCTCTCTCAGGGAGATATCTGTACACTGACTGGTGTCTCTCAGTCCTCTCTCTCAGGGAGATATCTGCACACTGACTGGTGTCTCAGTCCCCCCTCTCTCTCAGGGAGATATCTGTACACTGACTGGTGTCTCTCAGTCCCCTCTCTCTCAGGGAGATATATGTACACTGACTGGTGTCTCTCAGTCCCTCTCTCTCACTCAGGGAGATATCTGTACACTGACTGGTGTCTCTCTGTCCCTCTCTCTCTCAGGGAGATATCTGTACACTGACTGGTGTCTCTCAGTCCCTCTCTCTCTCTCAGGGAGATGTCTGTACACTGACTGGTGTCTCTCTGTCCCTCTCTCTCTCAGGGAGATATCTGTACACTGACTGGTGTCCCTCAGTCCCCCCTCTCTCTCAGGGAGATATCTGTACACTGACTGGTGTCTCTCAGACCCCTCTCTCTCTCAGGGAGATATCTGTACACTGACTGGTGTCTCTCAGTCCCCTCTCTCTCTCAGGGAGATATCTGTACACTGACTGGTGTCTCTCAGTCCCTCTCTCTCTCTCAGGGAGATATCTGTACACTGACTGGTGTCTCTCAGTCCCCTCTCTCTCTCAGGGAGATATCTGTACACTGACTGGTGTCTCTCAGTCCCTCTCTCTCTCTCAGGGAGATGTCTGTACACTGACTGGTGTCTCTCTGTCCCTCTCTCTCTCTCAGTGAGATATCTGTACACTGACTGGTGTCTCTCAGTCCCCTCTCTCACACTCAGGGAGGTATCTGTACACTGACTGGTGTCCCTCAGTCCCCTTTCTCTCTCAGGGAGATATCTGTACACTGACTGGTGTCTCTCAGTCCCTCTCTCTCTCAGGGAGATATCTGTACACTGACTGGTGTCTCTCAGTCCCCTCTCTCTCTCAGGGAGATATCTGTACACTGACTGGTGTCTCAGTCCCCTCTCTCTCAGGGTGATATCTGTACACTGACTGGTGTCTCTCAGTCCCCTCTCTCTCAGGGAGATATCTGTACACTGACTGGTGTCTCTCAGTCCCTCTCTCAGGGAGATATCTGTACATTGACTGGTGTCTCTCAGTCCCCTCTCTCTCTCTCAGGGAGATATCTGTACACTGACTGGTGTCTCTCAGTCCCTCTCTCTCTCTCAGGGAGATATCTGTACACTGACTGGGGTCTCTCAGTCCCCTCTCTCTCTCTCTGGGAGATATCTGTACACTGGCTGGTGTCTCTCAGTCCTCTCTCCCTCTCAGGGAGATATCTGAATACTGACTGGTGTGTCACAGTCCCTCTCTCTGAGGGAGATATCTGCACACTAACTGGTGTCCCTCAGTCCATCTTTCTCAGGGAGATATCTGTACACTGACTGGTGTCTCTCAGTCCCCTATCTCTCTGTCAGGGAGATATCTGTACACTGACTGGTGTCTCTCAGTCCCCTCTCTCTCTCAGGGAGGTATCTGTACACTGACTGGTGTCTCTCAGTCCCTCCTCTCTCTCAGGGAGATATCTGTACACTGACTGGTGTCTCTCAGTCCCCTATCTCTCAGGGAGATATCTGTACACTGAGTGGTGTCTCTCAGTCCCCTGTCTCTCTCTCTGGGAGATATCTGTACACTGACTGGTGTCTCTCAGTGCCCCCTCTCGCTCAGGGAGATATCTGTACACTGACTGGTGTCTCTCAGTCCCCTCTCTCTCTCAGGGAGATATCTGTACACTGACTGGTGTCTCTCAGTCCCCTCTCTCTCAGGGAGATATCTGTACACTGACTGGTGTCGCTCAGTCCCTTCTCTCTCTCAGGGAGATATCTGTACACTGACTGGTGTCTCTCAGCCCCTCTCTCTCTCAGGGTGATATAAGTACACTGACTGGTGTCTCTCAGTCCTCTCTCCCTCTCAGGGAGTATATCTGTACAGTGACTGGTGTCTCTCAGTTCCTCTCCCTCAGGGAGATATCTGCACACTAACTGGTGACCCTCAGTCCAACTTTCCCAGGGAGATATCTGTACACTGACTGGTGTCTCTCAGTCCCCTATCTCTCTCTCAGGAGATATCTGTACTGAGTGGAGTCTCTCAGTCCCTCTCTCTCTCAGGGAGATATCTGTACACTGACTGGTGTCTCTCAGTCCCCTCTCTCTCAGGGAGATATCTGTACCCTGACTGGTGTCTCTCAGTCCTCTCTCTCTCTGGGAGATATCTGTACACTGACTGGTGTCTCTCAGTCCCTCTCTCTCTGTCTCAGGGAGATATCTGTACACTGACTGGTGTCTCTCAGTCCCCTCTCTATCCCTCAGGGAGATATCTGTACACTGACAGGGTACAGATATCTCCCTGAGAGAGAGTAAAGGAGTTTAAAGAGATTGGGAACATTGTAGTGAGTGGAGGTTACAGACATAGGGAGTGTTGTTGGTGGTGGAGGAGGTTACAGAGATAGGGAGGGTTGTAGAGACTGGAGGAGGTTACAGAGAGAGGGAGGGCTGTAGGGGCTGGAGGAGGTCACAGGGATAGGGAAGGTTGTAGAGGCTGGAGGAGGTTACAGAGAGAGGGAGGGGTGTAGCGGCTGGTGGGGGTTTAATAGATAAGGAGAGTTGTCAGGGCTAGAGGAGGTAACAGAGATAGGGAGGGTTGTAGGGGCTGGAGGACGGTTACAGAGATAGGGTTGTAGTGGCTCGAGGAGGTTACAGGGATAGGGAGGGTTGTAGGGGCTGGAGGAGGTCACAGAGATAGGGAGGGTTGTAGAGGCTGGAGGAGGTTACAGAGATAGGGAAGGTTGTAGGGGCTGGAGGAGGTTACAGAGATAGGGAGGGTTGTAGGGGTTGGAGGAGGTCACAGAGAAAGGGAGGGTTGTAGGGGGCTGGAGGAGGTTACAGAGGTAGGGAGGGTTGTAGGGGCTGGAGGAGGTTACAGAGATAGGAAGGGTTGTAGGGGGCTGGAGGAGGTTACAGAGATAGGGAGGGTTGTAGGGGGCTGGAGGAGGTTACAGAGATAGGGAAGGTTGTCAGGGCTGGATGAGGTTACAGAGAGAGGGAGGGGTGTAGGGGCTGGTGGGGGTTTAATAGATAAGGAGAGTTGTCAGGGCTAGAGGAGGTAACAGAGTTAGGGAGGGTTGTAGGGTCTGGAGGAGGTTACAGGGATAGGGAGGGTTGTAGGGACTGGAGGAGGTTACAGAGATAGGGAGGGTTGTAGGGGCTGGAGGAGGTCACAGAGAAAGGGAGGGTTGTAGAGGCTGGAGGAGGTTACAGAGATAGGGAGGGTTGTAGGGGCTGGAGGAGGTTACAGTGATAGGGAGGGTTGTAGGGGCTGGAGGAGGTCACAGAGAAAGGGAGGGTTGTAGGGGGCGGGAGTAGGTTACAGAGGTAGGGAGGGTTGTAGGGGGACGGAGGTGGTTACAGAGATAGGGAGGGTTGTAGAGGCTGGAGGAGGTTACAGAGATAGGGAGGGTTGTAGGGGCCGGAGGAGGTTACAGTGATAGGGAGGGTTGTAGGGGCTGGAGGAGGTCACAGAGAAAGGGAGGGTTGTAGGGGGCTGGAGGAGGTTACAGAGGTAGGGAGGATTGTAGGGGGACGGAGGTGGTTACAGAGATAGGGAGGGTTGTAGGGGCTGGAGGAGGTTACAGAGATAGAGAGGGTTGTAGGGGGCTGGAGGAGGTTACAGAGATAGGGAAGGTTGTCAGGGCTGGAGGAGGTTACAGAGAGAGGGAGGGTGTAGGGGGCTGGAGGAGGTTACAGAGATAGGGAGGGGTGTAGCAGCTGGAGGAGGTTACAGAGATAGGGAGGGCTGTTGGGGCTGGAGGAGGTCACAGAGAGAGGGAGGTGTGTAGGGACCGGAGGAGGTTTCAGAGATAGGGAGGGGTGTAGGGGCTGGTGGGTTTTTCAAGATAAGGAGGGTTGTCGGGGCTGGAGGTGGTTACAGAGATAGGGAGGGGTGTAGTGGCTGGAGGTGGTTACAGAGATAGGGAGGGGTGTAGGGGCTGGAGGAGGTTACAGAGATAGGGAGGGTTGTAGGGACTGGAGGAGGTTTCAGAGATAAGGCGGGTTGTCGGGGCTGGATCGGGAGGGTTGTGGGGGTTGGGGGAAGCGAGTGGAGCTGTCAAGAGGTTGGCTTGTTACTTAACCCCTTAACCTTTTAGAACAGAGATGAGGAGAAACTTCTTTAGCCAGAGAGAGTGGTGAATCTATGGAACTCATTGCCACAGAAGGCGGTGGAGGCCGGGTCATTGAGTGTATTTAAGAGCGAGATCGATAGGTTCTTGATTGGTAAAGGGGGGTCAAAGGTTACGGGGAGAAGGCGGGAGAGAATGGGATTGAGAAACTAATCAGCCGTGATTGAATGGCAGAGCAGACTCGATGGGCCGAATGTCCTCACTTCCGCTCCTCTGTCTTGTGGTCTGGATCTCGCTCGCTGGCTGGAACCCCCCCCAACCCCAGCAGCGTGAGGGAGGGGAACCAGGGGAGGGGGAAGCTGGCGGGCGGGGAAGCAGGTGTCAGGCCAGGCCAGGCCTTGCCTCGGGGGTGGTTGGGGGTGGTTGGGGGGGCGGGGGTGAGATAGCGGTGGTGGAGAAGGAGGCTGCCTCGGCCACCTGGACCGGAAAGCTGCTGCGGGGGCGCAGGGCGCCTTGAGGGGCCCAGCGAGAGCAGGAAGCAGCAGGAGCGAGCGGCATTGACTAGGCCACAACATCCTGTGTGTGTGTGTGTGTGTGTGTGTGAGTGTCTCTGTCTCTCTCTCTCTCTCTCACACACGTACACACACAGGGAGCAGCGAATCAATTGCGACACCGGCCTGTCCCTCCTTCCCTCCCTCCGCTATCTCCAAATACAGTCAAACACGCTCCGAGTTGCGGGGTGGCGGGGGGGGGGAGATGGAGGGGAAATGGGCCAGGCCCCAGACCCTCTGGAGGAGGTTACAGGGAAAGGGAGGGGTGTAGGGGCTGGAGGAGGTAACACAGATAGGGAGGGGTGTAGGGGATGGAGGAGGTTACAGAGATAGGGAGGGGTGTAGGGGCTGGAGGAGGTTACAGAGATAGGGAGGGGTGTAGGGGCTGGAGGAGGTAACACAGATAGGGAGGGGTGTAGGGGATGGAGGAGGTTACAGAGATAGGGAGGGTTGTAGGGGCTGGAGGACGTTACAGAGATAGGGAGGGTTGTAGGGGATGGAGGAGGTTACAGAGATAGGGAGGGTTGTAGGGGCTGGAGGACGTTACAGAGATAGGGAGGGTTGTAGGGGCTGGAGGAGGTTACAGAGATAGGGAGGGGTGTAGGCTCTGGAGGAGGTTACAGAGGTTGGGAGGGTTGTAGGGGCTGGAGGAGGTTACAGCGATAGGGAGGGTTGTATGGGCTGCAGGAGGTTACAGAGATAGGGAGGGGTGTAGGGTCTGGAGGAGGTTACAGAGATAGGGAGGGCTGTAGGGGCTGGAGGAGGTTACAGAGATAGGGAGGGCTGTTGGGGCTGGAGGAGGTTACAGAGATAGGGAGGGGTGTAGGGGCTGGAGGAGGTTACAGAGATAGGGAGGGGTGTAGCGGTTGGAGGAGGTTACAGAGATAGGGAGGGTTGTAGGGTCTGGAGGAGGTTACAGAGATAGGGTGGTTTGTAGGGGCTGGAGGAGGTTACAGAGATAGGGAGGGTTGTAGGGGCTGGAGGAGGTTACAGAGATAGGGGGTGGTGTAGGTGCTGGAGGAGGTTCCAGAGATAGGGAGGGGTCTAGGGGACTGGAGGAGGTTCCAGAGATAGGGAGGGTTGTAGGGGCTGGAGGAGGTTACAGAGACAGGGAGGGGTGTCGGGGACTGGAGGAGGTTACTGAGATAGGGAGGGTTGTAGGGTCTGGAGGAGGTTACAGAGATAGGGAGGGTAGTAGGGGCTGGAGGAGGTTACAGAGATAGGGTGGTTTGTAGGGGCTGGAGGAGGTTACAGAGATAGGGAGGGTTGTAGGGGCTGGAGGAGATTACAGAGATAGGGAGGGGTGTAGGAGCTGGAGGAGATTACAGAGATAGGGAGAGGTGTAGGGGCTGGAGGATGTTACAGAGATAGAGAGGGATGTAGGGGCTGGAGGATGTTACAGAGATAGGGAGGGGTGTAGGTGCTTGAGGAGGTTACAGATATAGGGGGTGTGTAGGTGCTGGAGGAGGTTCCAGAGATAGGGAAGGGTGTAGGGGACTGGAGGAGGTTACAGAGATAGGGAGGGTTGTAGGGGCTGGAGGAGGTTACAGAGACAGGGTGGGGTGTAGGGGACGGTAGGAGGTTACAGAGATAGGGAGGGTTGTAGGGGCTGGAGGAGGTTACAGAGATAGGGAGGGTTGTAGGGGCTGGAGGAGGTTACAGAGATAGGGAGGGGTGTAGGCTCTGGAGGAGGTTACAGAGATTGGGAGGGTTGTAGGGGCTGGAGGAGGTTACAGCGATAGGGAGGGTTGTAGGGGCTGGAGGAGGTTACAGAGATAGGGAGGGGTGTAGGGTCTGGAGGAGGTTACAGAGATAGGGAGGGGTGTAGGGTCTGGAGGAGGTTACAGAGATAGGGAAGGTTGTAGGGGCTGGAGGAGGTTACAGAGATAGGGAGGGCTGTTGGGGCTGGAGGAGGTTACAGAGATAGGGAGGGGTGTAGGGGCTGGAGGAGGTTACAGAGATAGGGAGGGGTGTAGCGGTTGGAGGAGGTTACAGAGATAGGGAGGGTTGTAGGGTCTGGAGGAGGTTACAGAGATAGGGTGGTTTGTAGGGGCTGGAGGAGGTTACAGAGATAGGGAGGGTTGTAGGGGCTGGAGGAGGTTACAGAGATAGGGGGTGGTGTAGGTGCTGGAGGAGGTTCCAGAGATAGGGAGGGGTGTAGGGGACTGGAGGAGGTTACAGGGATAGGGAGGGTTGTAGGGGCTGGAGGAGGTTACAGAGACAGGGAGGGGTGTCGGGGACTGGAGGATGTTACTGAGATAGGGAGGGTTGTAGGGGCTGGTGGAGGTTACAGAGATAGGGAGGGTTGTAGGGTCTGGAGGAGGTTACAGAGATAGGGAGGGTAGTAGGGGCTGGAGGAGGTTACAGAGTTAGGGAGGGGTGTAGGGGCTGGAGGAGGTTACAGAGATAGGGAGGGTTGTAGGGGCTGGAGGAGGTTAGAGAGATAGGGAGGGGTGTAGGGGCTGGAGGAGGTTACAGAGATAGGGAGGGGTGTAGGGGCTGGAGGAGGTTACAGAGATAGGGAGGGTTGTAGGGGCTGGAGGAGGTTAGAGAGATAGGGAGGGGTGTAGGGGCTGGAGGAGGTTACAGAGATAGGGAAGAGCGTTGGGGGGAGGCGGGGGGGGGGGAGGTTAAGGCGTGCGAGATTCGAACGAAAGCAGAGGGTATGTCGGAGTTCTCCGAGGCTACCCCATCTCTCCCGCCCACCTCCGTCCACTATCCCCACCCCCACCCCACCCTCCTCCTCCCCCACCGCTCACCAACTTGGGCGGGGTGTTTAAGATTTTGGTCGGGGGAGGGCGAGAGAGAGCGAGTGAACGCGAGGGAGAAGTTTGTTTCTACCCACAGCGGGTGACAACGGCCGGCGGAGCTTGCTGCCCTCTCTCCAACACCCAACAGGGGGACAGCCGGAACGATGAATGGTTTCGCTGGAGGGAAATAAACTTGCGGGGATATGGTAGAGAGAGCAGGTTGGTTTTGGGGGGGGGATCGGGGGCACGGGTGGGAGAAATGGGTTCCGACTGGAATGTTGTACCGAGAGCCAGCAGGGACTCAAGGGGCTGAATGGACTCCTTCTGCACTGTAAACGGAGAAGTGATTCAAAAAGGGGAAGGGGTAAGGCAGCCCAGGGAGGTGTGTTTTAAACCCAGGCTAGCAGGCGATCGATGGGTAAGAACACCCTGGTCGGGGTTTGGAATGCAGTAACCACGCCACTACGAGTTGTCACACACCAGGCTGGTGGTATACTCACCCACGGATTTAAAGGCTAATCCTACTGTGGCAGGAGCCTGCGGCCTCGCTGTCTGACTGGTGAATCCACAATCACCCAACGTTTTACCGTCTTCCAGCAGCTGGTCATCCTGTAATAGAGGAGTAGGGAGAGGGTCAGAGCGAGAGAGAGAGAGAGAGAACCAGAGGCGGGCAGAGGGAGAGGGAGAGAGAACCAGAGGCGGGCAGAGGGAGAGGGAGAGAGAACCAGAGGCGGGCAGAGGGAGAGGGAGAGAGAGCCAGAGGGGGGCAGAGGGAGAGAGAGAGCCAGAGGGGGGCAGAGGGAGAGAGAGAGCCAGAGGGGGGCAGAGGGAGAGAGAGAGCCAGACGGGGGCAGAGGGAGAGAGAGAGCCAGAGGGGGGCAGAGGGAGAGAGAGAGCCAGAGGGGGGCAGAGGGAGAGAGAGAGCCAGAGGGGGGCAGAGGGAGAGAGAGAGCCAGAGGGGGGCAGAGGGAGAGAGAGAGCCAGAGGGGGGCAGAGGGAGAGGGAAAGAGAACGAGAGGGGGCAAAGGGAGAGAGAACCAGAGAGGGGGCAGAGCGAGAGAGAGAGAACCAGAGGGAGGCAGACAGAGAGAGCGAGAGAGAGCCAGAGGCGGGCAGAGAGAGAGAGAGAGCGAGAGCCAAAGGGGGTCAGAGAGAGAGAGAGAGAGAGAGAGAGAGAGCGAGTGAGAGCCAGAGGGGGGCAGAGAGAGAGAGAGAGCAAGCGAGAGCCAGAGGGGGGCAGAGAGAGAGAGAGAGAGAACCAGAGGGGGGCAGAGAGAGAGAGAGAGAGAGAGAGCGAGCGAGTGAGAGCCAGAGGGGGGCAGAGAGAGAGAGAGAGCGAGAGCCAGAGGGGGGCAGAGAGAAAGAGAGAGAGAGAGAGCCAGAGGGGTCAGAGAGAGAGAGAGAGAGAGAGAGAGAGAGAGAGAGAGAGAGAGACAGAGCAAGAGGGGGGCAGAGAGAGAGACAGAGAGAGAGCCAAAGGGGGGCAGAGAGAGAGAGAGAGAGAGAGAGCAAGCGAGAGAGAGCGAGCGAGAGCCAGAGGGGGGCAGAGAGAGAGAGCAAGCGAGAGCCAGAGGGGGGCAGAGAGAGAGAGAGAGAGAGAACCAGAGGGGGGCAGAGAGAGAGAGAGAGCGAGAGCCAGAGGGGGGCAGAGAGAGAGAGCGAGCGAGCGAGAGCCAGAGGGGGGCAGAGAGAGAGAGAGAACCAGAGGGGGGCAGAGGGAGAGAGAGAGCAAGCAAGAGCCAGAGGGGGGCAGAGAGAGAGGGAGAGAGAGAGAGAACCAGAGTGGGGCAGAGGGAGAGAGCGAGCGAGCGAGCGAGAGCCAGAGGGGGGCAGAGAGAGAGAGAGAGAGAGAGAGAGAGAACCAGAGGGGGGCAGAGAGAGAGAGCGAGCGAGCGAGAGCCAGAGGGGGGCAGAGAGAGAGAGAGAGAGTGAGAGAACCAGAGGGGGGCAGAGGGAGAGAGAGAGCGAGCGAGAGCCAGAGGGGGGCAGAGAGAGAGAGAGAGAGAGAGAGAGAGAGAGAGAGGAGGGGGCAGCGTGGGCGAGAGAGAGAGAGAGAGAGAGAGAGAGAGAGAGGAGGGGGCAGCGTGGGCGAGAGAGAGAGAGAGAGAGAGGAGGGGGCAGCATGGGCGAGAGAGAGAGAGAGAGAGGAGGGGGCAGCGTGGGCGAGAGAGAGAGAGAGAGGAGGGGGCAGCGTGGGCGAAAGAGAGAGAGAGAGAGGAGGGGGCAGCGTGGGCGAGAGAGAGAGAGAGAGAGGAGGGGGCAGCGTGGGCGAGAGAGAGAGAGAGAGAGAGAGAGAGGAGGGGGCAGCGTGGGCGAGAGAGAGAGAGAGAGAGGAGGGGGCAGCGTGGGCGAGAGAGAGAGAGAGAGAGAGGAGGGGGCAGCGTGGGCGAGAGAGGAAGAGAGAGAGGAGGGGGCAGCGTGGGCGAGAGAGAGAGAGAGAGAGAGAGAGAGAGAGAGAGAGAGAGAGAGAGAGAGGAGGGGGAAGTGTGGGCGAGAGAGAGAGAGAGAGAGAGAGAGAGAGAGAGAGTGAGGAGGGGTCAGGGAGCCGGGGAGAGAGAGAGTGAGGAGGGGTCAGGGAGAGAGAGAGTGAGGAGGGGTCAGGGAGAGAGAGAGTGAGGAGGGGTCAGGGAGAGAGAGAGTGAGGAGGGGTCAGGGAGAGAGAGAGTGAGGAGGGGTCAGGGAGAGAGAGAGTGAGGAGGGGTCAGGGAGAGAGAGAGTGAGGAGGGGTCAGGGAGAGAGAGAGTGAGGAGGGGTCAGGGAGAGAGAGAGTGAGGAGGGGTCAGGGAGAGAGAGAGTGAGGAGGGGGTCAGGGAGAGAGAGAGTGAGGAGGGGGTCAGGGAGAGAGAGAGTGAGGAGGGGGTCAGGGAGAGAGAGAGTGAGGAGGGGTCAGGGAGAGAAAGAGTGAGGAGGGGGTCAGGGAGAGAGAGAGAGAGTGAGGAGGGGGTCAGGGAGAGAGAGAGTGAGGAGGGGTCAGGGAGAGAGAGAGTGAGGAGGGGACAGGGAGAGAAAGAGTGAGGAGGGGGTCAGGGAGAGAGAGAGAGAGTGAGGAGGGGGTCAGGGAGAGAGAGAGTGAGGAGGGGTCAGGGAGCCGGGGAGAGAGAGAGTGAGGAGGGGTCAGGGAGAGAGAGAGAGAGTGAGGAGGGGTCAGGGAGAGAGAGAGTGAGGAGGGGTCAGGGAGAGAGAGAGTGAGGAGGGGTCAGGGAGAGAGAGTGAGGAGGGGTCAGGGAGAGAGAGAGTGAGGAGGGGTCAAGGAGAGAGAGAGTGAGGAGGGGTCAGGGAGAGAGAGAGTGAGGAGGGGGTCAGGGAGAGAGAGAGTGAGGAGGGGTCAGGGAGAGAGAGAGAGTGAGGAGGGGTCAGGGAGAGAGAGAGTGAGGAGGGGGTCAGGGAGCCGGGGAGAGGGAGAGTGAGGAGGGGTCAGGGAGAGGGAGTGAGGAGGGGTCAGGGAGCCGGGGAGAGGGAGAGTGAGGAGGGGTCAGGGAGAGAGAGAGAGAGAGTGAGGAGGGGTCAGGGAGAGAGAGTGAGGAGGGGTCAGGGAGAGAGAGTGAGGAGGGGTCAGGGAGAGAGAGTGAGGAGGGGGTCAGGGAGCCGGGGAGAGGGAGAGTGAGGAGGGGTCAGGGAGAGGGAGTGAGGAGGGGTCAGGGAGCCGGGGAGAGGGAGAGTGAGGAGGGGTCAGGGAGAGAGAGAGAGAGAGTGAGGAGGGGTCAGGGAGAGAGAGTGAGGAGGGGTCAGGGAGAGAGAGAGTGAGGAGGGGTCAGGGAGAGAGAGAGTGAGGAGGGGTCAGGGAGAGAGAGAGTGAGGAGGGGTCAGGGAGAGAGAGAGTGAGGAGGGGTCAGGGAGAGAGAGAGTGAGGAGGGGTCAGGGAGAGAGAGAGTGAGGAGGGGGTCAGGGAGAGGGAGAGTGAGGAGTGGGTCAGGGAGAGGGAGAGTGAGGAGGGGGTCAGGGAGAGAGAGAGTGAGGAGGGGGTCAGGAGAGAGAGAGAGTGAGGAGGGGGTCAGGGAGAGAGAGAGTGAGGAGGGGTCAGGGAGAGGGAGAGTGAGGAGGGGGTCAGGGAGAGGGAGAGTGAGGAGGGGTCAGGGAGCCGGTGAGAGGGAGAGTGAGGAGGGGTCAGGGAGCCGGTGAGAGGGAGAGTGAGGAGGGGTCAGGGAGAGAGAGTGAGGAGGGGGTCAGGGAGAGGGAGAGTGAGGAGGGGTCAGGGAGCCGGTGAGAGGGAGTGTGAGGAGGGGTCAGGGAGAGAGAGAGTGAGGAGGGGTCAGGGAGCCAGCGAGAGAGAGAGTGAGGAGGGGTCAGGGAGAGAGAGAGTGAGGAGGGGTCAGGGAGAGAGAGAGTGAGGAGGGGTCAGGGAGAGAGAGAGAGTGAGGAGGGGTCAGGGAGAGAGAGAGTGAGGAGGGGTCAGGGAGAGAGAGAGTGAGGAGGGGGTCAGGGAGAGAGAGAGTGAGGAGGGGTCAGGGAGAGAGAGAGTGAGGAGGGGTCAGGGAGAGAGAGAGTGAGGAGGGGTCAGGGAGAGACAGAGTGAGGAGGGGTCAGGGAGAGAGAGAGTGAGGAGGGGTCAGGGGGCAGGGGAGAGAGAGAGTGAGGAGGGGTCAGAGAGAGAGAGAGAGTGAGGAGTGGTCAGGGAGAGAGAGAGTGAGGAGGGGGTCAGGGTGAGAGAGAGAGTGAGGAGGGGTCAGGGAGAGAGAGAGTGAGGAGGGGTCAGGGAGAGAGAGAGTGAGGAGGGGTCAGGGAGAGAGAGAGTGAGGAGGGGGTCAGGGAGAGACAGAGTGAGGAGGGGTCAGGGAGAGACAGAGTGAGGAGGGGTCAGGGAGAGACAGAGTGAGGAGGGGTCAGGGAGAGAGAGAGTGAGGAGGGGTCAGGGAGAGAGAGAGTGAGGAGGGGTCAGAGAGAGAGAGAGAGTGAGGAGTGGTCAGGGAGAGAGAGAGTGAGGAGGGGTCAGGGAGAGAGAGTGAGGAGGGGTCAGGGAGAGGGAGAGTGAGGAGGGGTCAGGGAGAGAGAGAGTGAGGAGGGGGTCAGGGAGAGAGAGAGAGTGAGGAGGGGTCAGGGAGAGAGAGAGTGAGGAGGGGTCAGGGAGAGAGAGAGTGAGGAGTGGTCAGGGAGAGAGAGAGTGAGGAGGGGTCAGGGAGAGAGAGAGTGAGGAGGGGTCAGGGAGAGAGAGTGAGGAGGGGTCAGGGAGAGGGAGAGTGAGGAGGGGGTCAGGGAGAGAGAGTGAGGAGGGGGTCAGGGAGAGAGAGAGAGTGAGGAGGGGGGTCAGGGAGAGAGAGAGTGAGGAGGGGGTCAGGGAGAGAGAGAGTGAGGAGGGGGGTCAGGGAGAGAGAGAGCGAGGAGGGGGGTCAGGGAGAGGGAGAGTGAGGAGGGGTCAGGGAGAGAGAGAGTGAGGAGGGGGTCAGGGAGCCGGGGAGAGAGAGAGTGAGGAGGGGTCAGGGAGAGAAAGAGTGAGGAGGGGTCAGGGAGAGAGAGAGTGAGGAGGGGTCAGGGAGAGAGAGAGTGAGGAGGGGTCAGGGAGAGAGAGAGTGAGGAGGGGTCAGGGAGAGAGAGAGTGAGGAGGAGTCAGGGAGAGAGAGAGTGAGGAGGGGTCAGGGAGAGAGAGAGTGAGGAGGGGGTCAGGGAGAGAGAGTGAGGAGGGGTCAGGGAGAGAGAGAGTGAGGAGGGGTCAGGGAGAGAGAGAGTGAGGAGGGGCCAGGGAGAGAGAGAGTGAGGAGGGGTCAGGGAGAAGAGAGAGTGAGGAGGGGTCAAGGAGAGAGAGAGTGAGGAAGGGGTCAAGAGGAGAGAGAGTGAGGAGGGGTCAGGGAGAGAGAGAGAGTGAGGAGGGGTCAAAGAGAGAGAGAGTGAGGAGGGGTCAGGGAGAGAGAGTGAGGAGGGGTCAGGGAGAGGGAGAGTGAGGAGGGGGGTCAGGAGAGAGAGAGTGAGGAGGGGGTCAGGGAGAGGGAGAGTGAGGAGGGGGTCAGGGAGAGGGAGAGTGAGGAGGGGGTCAGGGAGAGGGAGAGTAAGGAGGGGTCAGGGCGAGGGAGAGTGAGGAGGGGGTCAGGGAGAGGGAGAGTGAGGAGGGGGTCAGGGCGAGGGAGAGTGAGGAGGGGTCAGGGAGCCGGGGAGGGAGAGAGTGAGGAGGGGGTCAGGGAGAGAGAGAGTGAGGAGGGGGTCAGGGAGAGAGAGAGTGAGGAGGGGGTCAGGGAGAGAGAGTGAGGAGGGGGTCAGGGAGCCGGTGAGTGAGAGAGTGAGGAGGGGTCAGGGAGAGAGAGTGAGGAGGGGTCAGGGAGCCGGGTAGAGTGAGAGCGAGGAGGGGTCAGGGAGAGGGAGAGTGAGGAGGGGTCAGGGAGAGGGAGAGTGAGGAGGGGTCAGGGAGCCGGGAAGAGAGGGAGTGACGAGGGGTCAGGGAGCCAGGGAGAGAGAGAGTGAGGAGGGGTCAGGGAGAGAGAGAGTGAGGAGGGGTCAGGGAGAGAGAGAGTGAGGAGGGGTCAGGGAGAGAGAGTGAGGAGGGGGTCAGGGTGAGAGAGAGAGTGAGGAGGGGTCAGGGAGAGAGAGAGTGAGGAGGGGTCAGGGAGAGAGAGAGTGAGGAGGGGTCAGGGAGAGAGAGAGTGAGGAGGGGTCAGGGAGAGAGAGAGTGAGGAGGGGTCAGGGAGAGAGAGAGTGAGGAGGGGTCAGGGAGAGAGAGAGTGAGGAGGGGTCAGGGAGAGAGAGAGTGAGGAGGGGTCAGGGGGCAGGGGAGAGAGAGAGTGAGGAGGGGTCAGAGAGAGAGAGAGAGTGAGGAGTGGTCAGGGAGAGAGAGTGAGGAGGGGGTCAGGGTGAGAGAGAGAGTGAGGAGGGGTCAGGGAGAGAGAGAGTGAGGAGGGGTCAGGGAGAGAGAGAGTGAGGAGGGGTCAGGGAGAGAGAGAGTGAGGAGGGGTCAGGGAGAGAGAGAGTGAGGAGGGGTCAGGGAGAGAGAGAGTGAGGAGGGGTCAGGGGGCAGGGGAGAGAGAGAGTGAGGAGGGGTCAGGGAGAGAGAGAGTGAGGAGGGGTCAGGGAGAGAGAGAGTGTGGAGGGGTCAGAGAGAGAGAGAGAGTGGGGAGTGGTCAGGGAGAGAGAGTGAGGAGGGGTCAGGGAGAGAGAGAGTGAGGAGGGGTCAGGGAGAGAGAGAGTGAGGAGGGGTCAGGGAGAGAGAGTGAGGAGGGGTCAGGGAGAGGGAGAGTGAGGAGGGGTCAGGGAGAGAGAGTGAGGAGGGGGTCAGGGAGAGAGAGAGAGTGAGGAGGGGGTCAGGGAGAGAGAGAGTGAGGAGGGGGTCAGGGAGAGAGAGAGTGAGGAGGGGGTCAGGGAGAGAGAGAGTGAGGAGGGGGTCAGGGAGAGAGAGAGTGAGGAGGGGGTCAGGGAGAGAGAGAGTGAGGAGGGTCAGGGAGAGAGAGAGTGAGGAGGGGGTCAGGGAGCCGGGGAGAGAGAGAGTGAGGAGGGGTCAGGGAGAGAAAGAGTGAGGAGGGGTCAGGGAGAGAGAGAGTGAGGAGGGGTCAGGGAGAGAGAGAGTGAGGAGGGGTCAGGGAGAGAGAGTGAGGAGGGGTCAGGGTGCCGGGGAGAGAGAGAGTGAGGAGGGGGTCAGGGTGAGAGAGAGAGTGAGGAGGGGTCAGGGAGAGAGAGAGTGAGGAGGGGTCAGGGAGAGAGAGAGTGAGGAGGGGTCAGGGAGAGAGAGAGAGTGAGGAGGGGTCAGGGAGAGAGTGAGGAGGGGTCAGGGAGAGAGAGAGTGAGGAGGGGTCAGGGAGAGAGAGAGTGAGGAGGGGTCAGGGAGAGAGAGAGTGAGGAGGGGTCAGGGAGAGAGAGAGTGAGGAGGGGTCAGGGAGAGAGAGAGTGAGGAGGGGGTCAGGGAGCGAGAGTGAGGAGGGGTCAGGGAGAGAGAGAGTGAGGAGGGGTCAGGGAGAGAGAGAGTGAGGAGGGGTCAGGGAGAGAGAGAGTGAGGAGGGGTCAGGGAGAGAGAGAGTGAGGAGGGGTCAGGGGGCAGGGGAGAGAGAGAGTGAGGAGGGGTCAGAGAGAGAGAGAGAGTGAGGAGTGGTCAGGGAGAGAGAGTGAGGAGGGGTCAGGGAGAGAGAGTGAGGAGGGGTCAGGGAGAGAGAGTGAGGAGGGGGTCAGGGAGCGAGAGTGAGGAGGGGGTCAGGGAGAGAGAGAGTGAGGAGGGGTCAGGGAGAGGGAGTGTGAGGAGGGAGTCAGGGAGCGGGGGAGTGGGAGTGAGGAGGGGTCAGGGAGAGAGAGAGTGAGGAGGGGTCAGGGAGAGAGAGAGTGAGGAGGGGGTCAGGGAGGGAGAGAGTGAGGAGGGGTCAGGGAGAGAGAGAGTGAGGAGGGGTCAGGGAGAGAGAGAGTGAGGAGGGGTCAGGGAGCCGGGGAAAGGGAGAGTGAGGAGGGGTCAGGGAGAGAGAGAGTGAGGAGGGGTCAGGGAGAGAGAGAGTGAGGAGGTGTCAGGGAGAGAGAGAGTGAGGAGGGGTCAGGGAGAGAGAGTGAGGAGGGGGTCAGGGAGAGGGAGTGAGGAGGGGTCAGGGAGAGGGAGAGTGAGGAGGGGGTCAGGGAGAGAGAGTGAGGAGGGGTCAGGGAGAGAGAGAGTGAGGAGGGGTCAGGGAGAGAGAGTGAGGAGGGGGTCAGGGAGAGGGAGTGAGGAGGGGTCAGGGAGAGAGAGAGTGAGGAGGGGTCAGGGAGAGAGAGAGTGTGAGGAGGGGTCAGGGAGAGAGAGAGTGAGGAGGGGTCAGGGAGAGAGAGAGTGAGGAGGGGTCAGGGAGAGAGAGAGTGATGAGGGGTCAGGGAGAGAGAGAGTGAGGAGGGGTCAGGGAGAGAGAGTGAGGAGGGGGTCAGGGAGAGGGAGTGAGGAGGGGTCAGGGAGAGGGAGAGTGTGGAGGGGTCAGGGAGAGAGAGAGTGAGGAGGGGTCAGGGAGAGAGAGAGTGAGGAGGGGGTCAGGGAGAGAGAGAGTGAGGAGGGGTCAGGGAGAGAGAGAGTGAGGAGGGGTCAGGGAGAGAGAGAGTGAGGAGGGGTCAGGGAGAGAGAGAGTGAGGAGGGGTCAGGGAGAGAGAGAGTGAGGAGGGGTCAGGGAGAGAGAGAGTGAGGAGGGGGTCAGGGAGAGAGAATGAGGAGGGGGTCAGGGAGAGGGAGAGAGGAGGGGTCAGGGAGAGAGACAGTGAGGAGGGGTCAGGAAGCCGGGGAGTAGGAGTGAGGAGGGGTTAGGGAGAGAGAGAGGGAGGAGGGGTCAGGGAGCCGGGGAAAGGGAGAGTGAGGAGGGGGTCAGGGAGCAGGGGAGAGGGAGAGTGAGGAGGGGTCAGGGAGCAGGGGAGAGGGAGAGTGAGGAGGGGGTCACGGAGTCAGGGAGAGAGAGAGTGAGGAGGGGGTCAGGGAGAGAGAGAGAGTGAGGAGGGGTCAGGGAGCCGGGGAGAGGGAGAGTGAGGAGGGGTCAGGGAGAGAGAGAGTGAGGAGGGGTCAGGGAGCAGGGGAGAGGGAGAGTGAGGAGGGGTCAGGGAGCAGGGGAGAGGGAGAGTGAGGAGGGGTCAGGGAGCAGGGGAGAGGGAGAGTGAGGAGGGGGTCAGGGAGTCAGGGAGAGAGAGAGTGAGGAGGGGGTCAGGGAGAGAGAGTGAGGAGGGGGTCAGGGAGAGAGAGTGAGGAGGGGGTCAGGGAGCCGGGGAGAGAGAGAGTGAGGAGGGGTCAGGGAGAGAGAGAGTGAGGAGGGGTCAGGGAGAGAGAGAGAGTGAGGAGGGGTCAGGGAGAGAGAGAGTGAGGAGGGGTCAGGGAGAGAGAGAGAGTGAGGAGGGGGTCAGGGAGAGAGAGAGTGAGGAGGGGTCAGGGAGAGAGAGAGAGTGAGGAGGGGTCAGGGAGAGAGAGAGAGTGAGGAGGGGTCAGGGAGAGAGAGTGAGGAGGGGGTCAGGGAGAGAGAGAGTGAGGAGGGGTCAGGGAGCCGGGGAGGGAGAGAGTGAGGAGGGGTCAGGGAGAGAGAGAGTGAGGAGGGGTCAGGGAGAGAGAGAGAGTGAGGAGGGGTCAGGGAGAGAGAGAGTGAGGAGGGGTCAGGGAGAGAGAGAGTGAGGAGGGGTCAGGGAGAGAGAGAGTGAGGAGGGGTCAGGGAGAGAGAGAGTGAGGAGGGGTCAGGGAGAGAGAGTGTGAGGAGGGGTCAGGGAGAGAGAGTGAGGAGGGGGTCAGGGATCCGGGGAGAGAGAGAGTGAGGAGGGGTCAGGGAGAGAGAGTGAGGAGGGGTCAGGGAGAGAGAGAGTGAGGAGGGGTCAGGGAGAGGGAGAGAGAGAGTGAGGAGGGGTGAGGGAGAGGGAGAGTGAGGAGGGGTCAGGGAGAGAGAGAGAGTGAGGAGGGGTCAGGGAGAGAGAGAGAGTGAGGAGGGGGTCAGGGAGAGAGAGAGTGAGGAGGGGGTCAGGGAGAGAGAGTGAGGAGGGGTCAGGGAGAGAGAGAGTGAGGAGGGGGTCAGGGAGAGAGAGAGTGAGGAGGGGTCAGGGAGAGAGAGAGTGAGGAGGGGTCAGGGAGAGAGAGAGTGAGGAGGGGTCAGGGAGAGAGAGAGTGAGGAGGGGTCAGGGAGAGAGAGTGAGGAGGGGGTCAGGGAGAGAGAGAGTGAGGTGGGGTCAGGGAGAGAGAGAGTGAGGAGGGGTCAGGGAGAGGGAGAGTGAGGAGGGGTCAGGGAGAGAGAGAGTGAGGAGGGGTCAGGGAGAGAGAGAGTGAGGAGGGGTCAGGGAGAGAGAGAGTGAGGAGGGGTCAGGGAGAGAGAGAGTGAGGAGGGGTCAGGGAGAGAGAGAGTGAGGAGGGGGTCAGGGAGAGAGAGAGTGAGGAGGGGTCAGGGAGAGAGAGAGTGAGGAGGGGGTCAGGGAGCCGGGGAGGGAGAGAGTGAGGAGGGGTCAGGGAGAGAGAGAGTGAGGAGGGGCCAGGGAGAGAGAGAGTGAGGAGGGGTCAGGGAGAAGAGAGAGTGAGGAGGGGTCAAGGAGAGAGAGAGTGAGGAAGGGTCAAAGAGAGAGAGAGTGAGGAGGGGTCAGGGAGAGAGAGAGAGTGAGGAGGGGTCAAAGAGAGAGAGAGTGAGGAGGGTTCAGGGAGAGAGAGTGAGGAGGGGTCAGGGAGAGAGAGAGAGTGAGGAGGGGGTCAGGGAGAGGGAGAGTGAGGAGGGGGTCAGGGAGAGGGAGAGTGAGGAGGGGGTCAGGGAGAGGGAGAGTAAGGAGGGGTCAGGGCGAGGGAGAGTGAGGAGGGGGGTCAGGGAGAGGGAGAGTGAGGAGGGGTCAGGGCGAGGGAGAGTGAGGAGGGGTCAGGGAGCCGGGGAGGGAGAGAGTGAGGAGAGGGTCAGGGAGAGAGAGAGTGAGGAGGGGGTCAGGGAGAGAGAGTGAGGAGGGGGTCAGGGAGCCGGTGAGAGAGAGAGTGAGGAGGGGTCAGGGAGAGAGAGTGAGGAGGGGTCAGGGAGCCGGGTAGAGTGAGAGTGAGGAGGGGGTCAGGGAGAGGGAGAGTGAGGAGGGGTCAGGGAGAGGGAGAGTGAGGAGGGGTCAGGGAGCCGGGAAGAGAAGGAGTGATGAGGGGTCAGGAAGAGAGAGAGTGAGGAGGGGTCAGGGAGAGAGAGAGTGAGGAGGGGTCAGGGAGAGACAGAGTGAGGAGGGGTCAGGGAGAGAGAGAGTGAGGAGGGGTCAGGGGGCAGGGGAGAGAGAGAGTGAGGAGGGGTCAGAGAGAGAGAGAGAGTGAGGAGTGGTCAGGGAGAGAGAGTGAGGAGGGGTCAGGGAGAGAGAGAGTGAGGAGGGGTCAGGGAGAGAGAGTGAGGAGGGGGTCAGGGAGAGAGAGAGAGTGAGGAGGGGGTCAGGGAGAGAGAGAGTGAGGAGGGGGTCACGGAGAGAGAGAGTGAGGAGGGGGACAGGGAGAGAGAGAGTGAGGAGGGGTCAGGGAGAGAGAGAGTGAGGAGGGGTCAGGGAGAGAGAAAGTGAGGAGGGGTCAGGGAGCCGGGGAGAGAGAGAGTGAGGAGGGGTCAGGGAGAGAGAGAGTGAGGAGGGGGTCAGGGAGCCGGGGAGAGGGAGAGTGAGGAGGGGTCAGGGAGAGAGAGTGAGGAGGGGGTCAGGGAGCAGGGGAGAGGGAGAGTGAGGAGGGGGTCAGGGAGCAGGGGAGAGGGAGAGTGAGGAGGGGTCAGGGAGTCAGGGAGAGAGAGAGTGAGGAGGGGGTCAGGGAGAGAGAGTGAGGAGGGAATCAGGGAGCTGGGGAGAGAGAGAGTGAGGAGGGGGTCAGGGAGAGTGAGGAGGGGGTCAGGGAGCCGGGGAAAGGGAGAGTGAGGAGGGGTCAGGGAGCCGGGGAGGGAGAATGAGGAGGGGTCAGGGAGAGAGAGAGAGTGAGGAGGGGTCAGGGAGAGAGAGAGAGTGAGGAGGGGTCAGGGAGAGAGAGAGAGTGAGGAGGGGTCAGGGAGAGAGAGAGTGTGAGGAGGGGTCAGGGAGAGAGAGAGTGAGGAGGGGTCAGGGAGAGAGAGTGAGGAGGGGTCAGGGGGAGAGAGTGTGGAGGGGGTCAGGGAGAGAGAGTGAGGAGGGGGTCAGGGAGAGAGAGTGAGGAGGGGTCAGGGAGAGAGAGAGTGAGGAGGGGTCAGGGAGAGAGAGAGTGAGGAGGGGTCAGGGAGAGAGAGAGTGAGGAGGGGTCAGGGAGAGAGAAAGTGAGGAGGGGTCAGGGAGCCGGGGAGAGAGAGAGTGAGGAGGGGTCAGGGAGAGAGAGAGTGAGGAGGGGGTCAGGGAGCCGGGGAGGGAGAGAGTGAGGAGGGGTCAGGGAGAGAGAGTGAGGAGGGGTCAGGGAGAGAGAGTGAGGAGGGAGTCAGGGAGAGAGAGAGTGAGGAGGGGTCAGGGAGAGAGAGAGTGAGGAGGGGGTCAGGGAGAGAGAGAGTGAGGAGGGGGTCAGGGAGAGAGAGTGAGGAGGGGGTCAGGGAGAGAGAGAGTGAGGAGGGGGTCAGGGAGAGGGAGAGTGAGGAGGGGGTCAGGGAGAGAGAGAGTGAGGAGGGGTCAGGGAGAGAGAGAGTGAGGAGGGGGTCAGGGAGAGGGAGAGTGAGGAGGGGTCAGGGAGAGAGAGAGTGAGGAGGGGTCAGGGAGCCGGGGAAAGGGAGAGTGAGGAGGGGGTCAGGGAGAAGGAGAGTGAGGAGGGGGTCAGGGAGAGAGAGTGAGGAGGGGGTCAGGGAGAGAGAGTGAGGAGGGGTCAGGGACAGAGAGTGAGGAGGGGGTCAGGGAGAGAGAGTGAGGAGGGGGTCAGGGAGAGAGAGTGAGGAGGGGTCAGGGAGAGAGAGTGAGGAGGGGGTCAGGGAGAGAGAGAGTGAGGAGGGGTCAGGGAGAGAGAGAGTGAGGAGGGGTCAGGGAGAGAGAGAGTGAGGAGGGGGTCAGGGAGAGGGAGAGTGAGGAGGGGGTCAGGGAGAGGGAGAGTGAGGAGCGGGTCAGGGAGAGAGAAAGTGAGGAGGGGGTCAGGGAGAGAGAGTGAGGAGGTGTCAGGGAGCCGGGGAAAGGGAGAGTGAGGAGGGGGTCAGGGAGAGGGAGAGTGAGGAGGGGTCAGGGAGAGGGAGAGTGAGGAGGGGGTCAGGGAGAGAGAGTGAGGAGGGGTCAGGGAGAGAGAGTGAGGAGGGGGTCAGGGAGCCGGTGAGAGGGAGAGTGAGGAGGGGTCAGGGAGAGAGAGAGTGAGGAGGGGGTCAGGGAGAGAGAGAGTGAGGAGGGGGTCAGGGAGAGAGAGTGAGGAGGGGGTCAGGGAGAGAGAGTGAGGAGGGGTCAGGGAGAGAGAGAGTGAGGAGGGGGTCAGGGAGAGAGAGTGAGGAGGGGGTCAGGGAGCCGGGGAAAGGGAGAGTGAGGAGGGGGTCAGGGAGAGAGTGTGAGGAGGGGTCAGGGAGCCGGGGAGAGAGAGAGTGAGGAGGGGGTCAGGGAGAGGGAGAGTGAGGAGGGGTCAGGGAGAGAGAGTGAGGAGGGGTCAGGGAGAGAGAGAGTGAGGAGGGGGCAGGGGATAGAGAGAGTGAGGAGGGGTCAGGGAGAGAGAGAGTGAGGAGGGGTCAGGGAGAGAGAGAGTGAGGAGGGGTCAGGGAGAGAGCGAGTGAGGAGGGGGTCAGGGAGAGAGAGAGTGAGGAGGGGTCAGGGAGAGAGAGAGTGAGGAGGGGGTCAGGGAGAGAGAGAGTGAGGAGGGGTCAGGGAGAGAGAGAGTGAGGAGGGGTCAGGGAGAGAGAGAGTGAGGAGGGGTCAGGGAGAGAGAGAGTGAGGAGGGGTCAGGGAGAGAGAGAGTGAGGAGGGGTCAGGGAGAGAGAGAGTGAGGAGGGGTCAGGGAGAGAGAGAGTGAGGAGGGGTCAGGGAGAGGGAGAGTGAGGAGGGGTCAGGGAGGCGGGGAGAGAGAGAGTGAGGAGGGGTCAGGGAGAGAGAGTGAGGAGGGGTCAGGGAGAGAGAGTGAGGAGGGGGTCAGGGAGAGAGAGAGTGAGGAGGGGGTCAGGGAGAGAGAGTGAGGAGGGGTCAGGGAGCCGGGGAGAGGGAGAGTGAGGAGGGCGTCAGGGAGAGAGAGAGTGAGGAGGGGTCAGGGAGAGAGAGAGTGAGGAGGGGGTCAGGGAGAGAGAGTGAGGAGGGGGTCAGGGAGAGAGAGTGAGGAGGGGTCAGGGAGAGAGAGTGAGGAGGGGGTCAGGGAGAGAGAGAGTGAGGAGGGGTCAGGGAGAGAGAGAGTGAGGAGGAGTCAGGGAGCCGGGGAGAGGGAGAGTGAGGAGGGGTCAGGGAGAGAGAAAGTGAGGAGGGGTCAGAGAGCCGGGGAGAGAGTGAGGAGGGGTCAGGGAGAGAGAGAGTGAGGAGGGGTCAGGGAGAGAGAGAGTGAGGAGGGGTCAGGGAGAGAGAGAGTGAGGAGGGGGTCAGGGAGAGAGAGAGTGAGGAGGGGGTCAGGGAGAGAGAGAGTGAGGAGGGGTCAGGGAGAGAGAGAGTGAGGAGGGGTCAGGGAGAGAAAGAGTGAGGAGGGGTCAGGGAGAGAGAGAGTGAGGAGGGGGTCAGGGAGCGAGAGTGAGGAGGGGTCAGGGAGAGAGAGTGAGGAGGGGGTCAGGGAGCCGGTGAGAGGGAGAGTGAGGAGGGGTCAGGGAGCTGGGGAAAGGGAGAGTGAGGAGGGAGTCAGGGAGAGAGAGTGAGGAGGGGGTCAGGGAGAGAGAGTGAGGAGGGGTCAGGGAGAGAGAGTGAGGAGGGGTCAGGGAGAGAGCGACTGAGGAGGGGTCAGGGAGAGATAGAGTGAGGAGGGGTCAGGGAGCCGGGGAAAGGGAGAGTGAGGAGGGGGTCAGGGAGAGGGAGAGTGAGGAGGGGTCAGGGAGCCGGTGAGAGGGAGAGAGAGAGTGAGGAGGGGTCAGGGAGAGAGAGTGTGAGGAGGGGGTCAGGGAGAGAGAGTGAGGAGGGGGGTCAGGGATCCGGGGAGAGAGAGAGTGAGGAGGGGTCAGGGAGAGAGAGTGAGGAGGGGTCAGGGAGAGAGAGAGTGAGGAGGGGTCAGGGAGAGGGAGAGAGAGAGTGAGGAGGGGTGTGGGAGAGGGAGAGTGAGGAGGGGTCAGGGAGAGAGACAGTGAGGAGGGGTCAGGGAGAGAGAGTGAGGAGGGGTCAGGGAGAGAAAGTGAGGAGGGGTCAGGGAGAGGAGAGTGAGGAGGGGTCAGGGAGAGAGAGAGAGTGAGGAGTGGTAAGGGAGAGAGAGAGTGAGGAGGGGTCAGGGAGAGAGAGAGTGAGGAGGGGTCAGGGAGAGAGAGTGAGGAGGGGGTCAGGGAGAGAGAGAGTGAGGAGGGGTCAGGGAGAGAGAGAGTGAGGAGGGGTCAGGGGCGAGAGAGTGAGGAGGGGTCAGGGAGAGAGAGAGTGAGGAGGGGTCAGGGAGAGAGAGAGTGAGGAGGGGTCAGGGAGAGAGAGTGAGGAGGGGGTCAGGGAGAGAGAGAGTGAGGAGGGGGTCAGGGAGAGAGAGAGTGAGGAGGGGTCAGGGAGAGGAGAGTGAGGAGGGGTCAGGGAGAGAGAGAGTGAGGAGGGGTCAGGGAGAGAGAGAGTGAGGAGGGGTCAGGGAGAGAGAGAGTGAGGAGGGGTCAGGGAGAGAGAGAGTGAGGAGGGGTCAGGGAGAGAGAGAGTGAGGAGGGGTCAGGGAGAGAGAGAGTGAGGAGGGGGTCAGGGAGAGAGAGAGTGAGGAGGGGTCAGGGAGAGAGAGAGTGAGGAGGGGGTCAGGGAGCCGGGGAGGGAGAGAGTGAGGAGGGGTCAGGGAGAGAGAGAGTGAGGAGGGGGTCAGGGAGAGAGAGAGTGAGGAGGGGTCAGGGAGAGAGAGAGTGAGGAGGGGTCAGGGAGAGAGAGAGTGAGGAGGGGCCAGGGAGAGAGAGAGTGAGGAGGGGTCAGGGAGAAGAGAGAGTGAGGAGGGGTCAAGGAGAGAGAGAGTGAGGAAGGGTCAAAGAGAGAGAGAGTGAGGAGGGGTCAGGGAGAGAGAGAGAGTGAGGAGGGGTCAAGAGAGAGAGAGCGTGAGGAGGGGTCAGGGAGAGAGAGTGAGGAGGGGTCAGGGAGAGGGAGAGTGAGGAGGGGGTCAGGGAGAGAGAGAGTGAGGAGGGGGTCAGGGAGAGGGAGAGTGAGGAGGGGGTCAGGGAGAGGGAGAGTGAGGAGGGGGTCAGGAGAGGGAGAGTAAGGAGGGGTCAGGGCGAGGGAGAGTGAGGAGGGGGTCAGGGAGAGGGAGAGTGAGGAGGGGTCAGGGCGAGGGAGAGTGAGGAGGGGTCAGGGAGAGGGAGAGTGAGGAGGGGTCAGGGCGAGGGAGAGTTAGGAGGGGTCAGGGAGCCGGGGAGGGAGAGAGTGAGGAGAGGGTCAGGGAGAGAGAGAGTGAGGAGGGGGTCAGGGAGAGAGAGTGAGGAGGGGGTCAGGGAGCCGGTGAGAGAGAGAGTGAGGAGGGGTCAGGGAGAGAGAGTGAGGAGGGGTCAGGGAGCCGGGTAGAGTGAGAGTGAGGAGGGGTCAGGGAGAGGGAGAGTGAGGAGGGGTCAGGGAGAGGGAGAGTGAGGAGGGGTCAGGGAGCGGGAAGAGAAGGAGTGACGAGGGGACAGGAAGCCAGGGAGAGAGAGAGTGAGGAGGGGTCAGGGAGAGAGAGAGTGAGGAGGGGTCAGGGAGAGAGAGAGTGAGGAGGGGTCAGGGAGAGAGAGAGTGAGGAGGGGTCAGGGAGAGGGAGAGTGAGGAGGGGTCAGGGAGAGAGAGAGTGAGGAGGGGGTCAGGGAGAGAGAGAGTGAGGAGGGGTCAGGGAGAGAGAGAGTGAGGAGGGGTCAGGGAGAGAGAGAGTGAGGAGGGGCCAGGGAGAGAGAGAGTGAGGAGGGGTCAGGGAGAAGAGAGAGTGAGGAGGGGTCAAGGAGAGAGAGAGTGAGGAAGGGTCAAAGAGAGAGAGAGTGAGGAGGGGTCAGGGAGAGAGAGAGAGTGAGGAGGGGTCAAAGAGAGAGAGCGTGAGGAGGGGTCAGGGAGAGAGAGTGAGGAGGGGTCAGGGAGAGGGAGAGTGAGGAGGGGGTCAGGGAGAGAGAGAGTGAGGAGGGGGTCAGGGAGAGGGAGAGTGAGGAGGGGGTCAGGGAGAGGGAGAGTGAGGAGGGGGTCAGGGAGAGGGAGAGTAAGGAGGGGTCAGGGCGAGGGAGAGTGAGGAGGGGGTCAGGGAGAGGGAGAGTGAGGAGGGGGTCAGGGCGAGGGAGAGTGAGGAGGGGTCAGGGAGAGGGAGAGTGAGGAGGGGTCAGGGCGAGGGAGAGTGAGGAGGGGTCAGGGAGCCGGGGAGGGGAGAGAGTGAGGAGAGGGTCAGGGAGAGAGAGAGTGAGGAGGGGGTCAGGGAGAGAGAGAGTGAGGAGGGGGTCAGGGAGCCGGTGAGAGAGAGAGTGAGGAGGGGTCAGGGAGAGAGAGTGAGGAGGGGTCAGGGAGCCGGGTAGAGTGAGAGTGAGGAGGGGTCAGGGAGAGGGAGAGTGAGGAGGGGTCAGGGAGAGGGAGAGTGAGGAGGGGTCAGGGAGCCGGGAAGAGAGGAGTGACGAGGGGACAGGAAGCCAGGGAGAGAGAGAGTGAGGAGGGGTCAGGGAGAGAGAGAGTGAGGAGGGGTCAGGGAGAGAGAGAGTGAGGAGGGGTCAGGGAGAGAGAGAGTGAGGAGGGGTCAGGGAGAGAGAGAGTGAGGAGGGGTCAGGGAGAGAGAGAGTGAGGAGGGGTCAGGGAGAGAGAGAGTGAGGAGGGGTCAGGGAGAGAGAGAGTGAGGAGGGGTCAGGGAGAGAGAGAGTGAGGAGGGGTCAGGGAGAGAGAGAGTGAGGAGGGGTCAGGAAGAGAGAGAGTGAGGAGGGGTCAGGGAGAGAGAGAGTGAGGAGGGGTCAGGGAGAGACAGAGTGAGGAGGGGTCAGGGAGAGAGAGAGTGAGGAGGGGTCAGGGAGAGAGAGAGAGTGAGGAGGGGTCAGGGAGAGAGAGAGTGAGGAGGGGGCAGGGGATAGAGAGAGTGAGGAGGGGTCAGAGAGAGAGAGAGAGTGAGGAGTGGGTCAGGGAGAGAGAGAGAGTGAGGAGTGGGTCAGGGAGAGAGAGAGAGTGAGGAGGAGTTAAGGAAGAGAGAGAGAGTGAGGAGGGGGTCAGGGAGAGAGAGAGTGAGGAGGGGGTCAGGGAGAGAGAGAGTGAGGAGGGGTCAGGGAGAGAGAGAGTGAGGAGGGGTCAGGGAGAGAGAGTGAGGAGGGGTCAGGGAGAGAGAGAGTGAGGAGGGTTCAGGGAGAGGGAGAGAGAGAGTGAGGAGGGGTGAGGGAGAGGGAGAGTGAGGAGGGGTCAGGGAGAGAGACAGTGAGGAGGGGTCAGGGAGAGAGAGTGAGGAGGGGGTCAGGGAGAGAAAGTGAGGAGGGGTCAGGGAGAGGGAGAGTGAGGAGGGGTCAGGGAGAGAGAGAGAGTGAGGAGTGGTAAGGGAGAGAGAGAGTGAGGAGGGGTCAGGGAGAGAGAGAGTGAGGAGGGGTCAGGGAGAGAGAGTGAGGAGGGGGTCAGGGAGAGAGAGAGTGAGGAGGGGTCAGGGAGAGAGAGAGTGAGGAGGGGTCAGGGCGAGAGAGTGAGGAGGGGTCAGGGAGAGAGAGAGTGAGGAGGGGTCAGGGAGAGAGAGAGTGAGGAGGGGTCAGGGAGAGAGAGTGAGGAGGGGGTCAGGGAGAGAGAGAGTGAGGAGGGGTCAGGGAGAGAGAGAGTGAGGAGGGGTCAGGGAGAGGGAGAGTGAGGAGGGGTCAGGGAGAGAGAGAGTGAGGAGGGGTCAGGGAGAGAGAGAGTGAGGAGGGGTCAGGGAGAGAGAGAGTGAGGAGGGGTCAGGGAGAGAGAGAGTGAGGAGGGGTCAGGGAGAGAGAGAGTGAGGAGGGGTCAGGGAGAGAGAGAGTGAGGAGGGGTCAGGGAGAGAGAGAGTGAGGAGGGGTCAGGGAGAGAGAGAGTGAGGAGGGGGTCAGGGAGCCGGGGAGGGAGAGAGTGAGGAGGGGTCAGGGAGAGAGAGAGTGAGGAGGGGGTCAGGGAGAGAGAGAGTGAGGAGGGGTCAGGGAGAGAGAGAGTGAGGAGGGGTCAGGGAGAGAGAGAGTGAGGAGGGGCCAGGGAGAGAGAGAGTGTGGAGGGGTCAGGGAGAAGAGAGAGTGAGGAGGGGTCAAGGAGAGAGAGAGTGAGGAAGGGTCAAAGAGAGAGAGAGTGAGGAGGGGTCAGGGAGAGAGAGAGAGTGAGGAGGGGTCAAAGAGAGAGAGCGTGAGGAGGGGTCAGGGAGAGAGAGTGAGGAGGGGTCAGGGAGAGGGAGAGTGAGGAGGGGGTCAGGGAGAGAGAGAGTGAGGAGGGGGTCAGGGAGAGGGAGAGTGAGGAGGGGGTCAGGGAGAGGGAGAGTGAGGAGGGGGTCAGGGAGAGGGAGAGTAAGGAGGGGTCAGGGCGAGGGAGAGTGAGGAGGGGGTCAGGGAGAGGGAGAGTGAGGAGGGGTCAGGGCGAGGGAGAGTGAGGAGGGGTCAGGGAGAGGGAGAGTGAGGAGGGGTCAGGGCGAGGGAGAGTGAGGAGGGGTCAGGGAGCCGGGGAGGGAGAGAGTGAGGAGAGGGTCAGGGAGAGAGAGAGTGAGGAGGGGGTCAGGGAGAGAGAGTGAGGAGGGGGTCAGGGAGCCGGTGAGAGAGAGAGTGAGGAGGGGTCAGGGAGAGAGAGTGAGGAGGGGTCAGGGAGCCGGGTAGAGTGAGAGTGAGGAGGGGTCAGGGAGAGGGAGAGTGAGGAGGGGTCAGGGAGAGGGAGAGTGAGGAGGGGTCAGGGAGCCGGGAAGAGAAGGAGTGACGAGGGGACAGGAAGCCAGGGAGAGAGAGAGTGAGGAGGGGTCAGGGAGAGAGAGTGTGAGGAGGGGTCAGGGAGAGAGAGAGTGAGGAGGGGTCAGGGAGAGAGAGAGTGAGGCGGGGGTCAGGGAGAGAGAGTGAGGAGGGGGTCAGGGTGAGAGAGAGAGTGAGGAGGGGTCAGGGAGAGAGAGAGTGAGGAGGGGTCAGGGAGAGAGAGAGTGAGGAGGGGTCAGGGAGAGAGAGAGTGAGGAGGGGTCAGGAAGAGAGAGAGTGAGGAGGGGTCAGGGAGAGAGAGAGTGAGGAGGGGTCAGGGAGAGAGCGAGTGAGGAGGGAGTCAGGGAGAGAGAGAGTGAGGAGGGGGCAGGGGATAGAGAGAGTGAGGAGGGGTCAGAGAGAGAGAGAGAGTGAGGAGTGGTCAGGGAGAGAGAGTGAGGAGGGGTCAGGGAGAGAGAGTGAGGAGGGGTCAGGGAGAGAGAGTGAGGAGGGGTCAGGGAGAGAGAGTGAGGAGGGGTCAGGGAGCTGGGGAGAGAGAGAGTGAGGAGGGGTCAGGGAGAGAGAGAGTGAGGAGGGGTCAGGGAGAGAGAGAGTGAGGAGGGGTCAGGGAGAGAGAGAGTGTGGAGGGGTCAGGGAGAGAGAGAGTGTGAGGAGTGGTCAGGGAGAGAGAGAGTGAGGGGGGGTCAGGGAGAGAGAGAGTGAGGAGGGGTCAGGGAGAGGGAGAGTGAGGAGGGGTCAGGGAGAGAGAGAGTGAGGAGGGGGTCAGGGAGAGAGAGTGAGGAGGGGGTCAGGGAGAGAGAGAGAGTGAGGAGGGGTCAGGGAGAGAGAGAGAGTGAGGAGGGGTCAGGGAGAGAGAGAGTGAGGAGGGGTCAGGGAGAGAGAGAGTGAGGAGGGGTCAGGGAGAGAGAGTGAGGAGGGGGTCAGGGAGAGAGAGAGTGAGGAGGGGTCAGGGAGAGAGAGAGTGAGGAGGGGTCAGGGAGAGAGAGAGTGAGGAGGGGTCAGGGAGAGAGAGAGTGAGGAGGGGTCAGGGAGAAGAGAGAGTGAGGAGGGGTCAAGGAGAGAGAGAGTGAGGAAGGGTCAAAGAGAGAGAGAGTGAGGAGGGGTCAGGGAGAGAGAGAGAGTGAGGAGGGGTCAAAGAGAGAGAGAGTGAGGAGGGGTCAGGGAGAGAGAGTGAGGAGGGAGTCAGGGAGAGAGAGAGTGAGGAGGGGGTCAGGGAGAGGGAGAGTGAGGAGGGGGTCAGGGAGAGGGAGAGTGAGGAGGGGGTCAGGGAGAGGGAGAGTGAGGAGGGGGTCAGGGAGAGGGAGAGTGAGGAGGGGGTCAGGGAGAGGGAGAGTGAGGAGGGGGTCAGGGAGAGGGAGAGTGAGGAGGGGTCAGGGCGAGGGAGAGTGAGGAGGGGTCAGGGAGCCGGGGAGGGAGAGATTGAGGAGGGGGTCAGGGAGAGAGAGAGTGAGGAGGGGTCAGGCAGAGAGAGAGTGAGGAGGGGGTCAGGGAGAGAGAGTGTGAGGAGGGGTCAGGAAGAGAGAGTGAGGAGGGGGTCAGGGAGAGAGAGTGAGGAGGGGTCAGGCAGAGAGAGAGTGAGGAGGGGGTCAGGGAGAGAGAGTGAGGAGGGGGTCAGGGAGAGAGAGAGTGAGGAGGGGGTCAGGGAGAGAGAGAGTGAGGAGGGGTCAGGGAGAGACAGAGTGAGGAGGGGTCAGGGAGCCGGGGAGAGAGAGAGTGAGGAGGGGGTCAGGGAGAGAGAGAGTGAGGAGGGGTCAGGGAGAGAGAGAGTGAGGAGGGGTCAGGGAGCCGGGGAGAGAGAGAGTGAGGAGGGGGTCAGGGAGAGAGAGAGTGAGGAGGGGTCAGGGAGAGACAGAGTGAGGAGGGGTCAGTGAGAGAGAGAGTGAGGAGGGGTCAGGGCGAGGGAGAGTGAGGAGGGGGTCAGGGAGGGACAGAGTGAAGAGGGGTCAGGGAGAGAGAGTGAGGAGGGGTCAGGGAGAGAGAGAGTGAGGAGGGGTCAGGGAGAGAGAGAGTGAGGAGGGGTCAGGGAGAGAGAGAGTGAGGAGGGGTCAGGGAGAGAGAGTGAGGAGGGGTCAGGGAGAGAGAGTGAGGAGGGGTCAGGGAGAGAGAGTGAGGAGGGCTCAGGGAGAGAGAGTGAGGAGGGGTCAGGGAGAGAGAGTGAGGAGGGGTCAGGGAGAGGGAGAGTGAGGAGGGGGTCAGGGAGAGAGAGTGAGGAGGGGGTCAGGGAGAGGGAGAGTGAGGAGGGGTCAGGGAGAGAGAGTGAGGAGGGGGTCAGGGAGAGAGAGAGTGAGGAGGGGTCAGGGAGAGAGAGAGTGAGGAGGGGTCAGGGAGAGAGAGAGTGAGGAGGGGTCAGGGAGAGAGAGAGTGAGGAGGGGTCAGGGAGAGAGAGAGTGAGGAGGGGTCAGGGAGAGAGAGAGTGAGGAGGGGTCAGGGAGAGAGAGAGTGAGGAGGGGTCAGGGAGAGAGAGAGTGAGGAGGGGGTCAGGGAGAGAGAGTGAGGAGGGGTCAGGGAGAGAGAGAGTGAGGAGGGGTCAGGGAGCCGGGGAAAGGGAGAGTGAGGAGGGGGTCAGGGAGAGGGAGAGTGAGGAGGGGTCAGGGAGAGAGAGTGAGGAGGGGTCAGGGAGAGAGAGTGAGGAGGGGTCAGGGAGCTGGGGAGAGAGAGAGTGAGGAGGGGTCAGGGAGCTGGGGAGAGAGAGAGTGAGGAGGGGTCAGGGAGAGAGAGAGTGAGGAGGGGTCAGGGAGAGAGAGAGTGAGGAGGGGTCAGGGAGAGAGAGAGTGTGGAGGGGTCAGGGAGAGAGAGAGTGTGAGGAGGGGTCAGGGAGAGAGAGAGTGAGGAGTGGTCAGGGAGAGAGAGAGTGAGGGGGGGTCAGGGAGAGAGAGAGTGAGGAGGGGTCAGGGAGAGGGAGAGTGAGGAGGGGTCAGGGAGAGGGAGAGTGAGGAGGGGTCAGGGAGCTGGGGAGAGAGAGAGTGAGGAGGGGTCAGGGAGAGAGAGAGTGAGGAGGGGTCAGGGAGAGAGAGAGTGTGGAGGGGTCAGGGAGAGAGAGAGTGAGGAGGGGTCAGGGAGAGAGAGTGTGAGGAGGGGTCAGGGAGAGAGAGAGTGAGGAGGGGGTCAGGGAGAGAGAGTGAGGAGGGGGTCAGGGAGAGAGAGAGTGAGGAGGGGGTCAGGGAGAGAGAGAGTGAGGAGGGGTCAGGGAGAGAGAGAGTGAGGAGGGGTCAGGGAGAGAGAGAGTGAGGAGGGGTCAGGGAGAGAGCGAGTGAGGAGGGGGTCAGGGAGAGAGAGAGTGAGGAGGGGGTCAGGGAGAGAGAGAGTGAGGAGGGGGTCAGGGAGAGAGAGAGTGAGGAGGGGTCAGGGAGAGAGAGAGTGAGGAGGGGTCAGGGAGAGAGAGAGAGTGAGGAGGGGTCAGGGAGAGAGAGAGTGAGGAGGGGTCAGGGAGAGAGAGAGTGAGGAGGGGTCAGGGAGAGAGAGAGTGAGGAGGGGTCAGGGAGAAGAGAGAGTGAGGAGGGGTCAAGGAGAGAGAGAGTGAGGAGGGGTCAGGGAGAGAGAGAGTGAGGAGGGGTCAGGGAGAGAGAGAGTGAGGAGGGGTCAAAGAGAGAGAGAGTGAGGAGGGGTCAGGGAGAGAGAGTGAGGAGGGAGTCAGGGAGAGGGAGAGTGAGGAGGGGGTCAGGGAGAGAGAGAGTGAGGAGGGGGTCAGGGAGAGGGAGAGTGAGGAGGGGGTCAGGGAGAGGGAGAGTGAGGAGGGGGTCAGGGAGAGGGAGAGTGAGGAGGGGTCAGGGCGAGGGAGAGTGAGGAGGGGTCAGGGAGCCAGGGAGGGAGAGAGTGAGGAGGGGGTCAGGGAGAGAGAGAGTGAGGAGGGGTCAGGCAGAGAGAGAGTGAGGAGGGGGTCAGGGAGAGAGAGAGTGAGGAGGGGGTCAGGGAGAGAGAGTGAGGAGGGGGTCAGGGAGAGAGAGAGTGAGGAGGGGGTCAGGGAGAGAGAGAGTGAGGAGGGGTCAGGGAGAGACAGAGTGAGGAGGGGTCAGGGAGAGACAGAGTGAGGAGGGGTCAGGGAGCCGGGGAGAGAGAGAGTGAGAAGGGGGTCAGGGAGAGAGAGAGTGAGGAGGGGGTCAGGGAGAGAGAGAGTGAGGAGGGGTCAGGGAGAGAGAGAGTGAGGAGGGGTCAGGGAGCCGGGGAGAGAGAGAGTGAGGAGGGGGTCAGGGAGAGAGAGAGTGAGGAGGGGTCAGGGAGAGACAGAGTGAGGAGGGGTCAGGGAGAGAGAGAGTGAGGAGGGGTCAGGGCGAGGGAGAGTGAGGAGGGGGTCAGGGAGGGACAGAGTGAAGAGGGGTCAGGGAAAAGGGGAGAGAGAGAGTGAGGAGGGGTCAGAGAGAGAGAGAGAGAGTGAGGAGGGGTCAGGGAGAGAGAGAGTGAAGAGGGGGTCAGGGAGCCGGGGAGAGAGAGAGTGAGGGAGTGAGGAGGGGTCAGGGAGAGAGAGAGTGAGGAGGGGTCAGGGAGAGAGAGAGAGTGAGGAGGGGTCAGGGAGAGAGAGAGTGAGGAGGGGCCAGGGAGAGAGAGAGTGAGGAGGGGTCAGGGAGAAGAGAGAGTGAGGAGGGGTCAAGGAGAGAGAGAGTGAGGAAGGGTCAAAGAGAGAGAGAGTGAGGAGGGGTCAGGGAGAGAGAGAGAGTGAGGAGGGGTCAAAGAGAGAGAGAGTGAGGAGGGGTCAGGGAGAGAGAGTGAGGAGGGGTCAGGGAGAGAGAGTGAGGAGGGGTCAGGGAGAGAGAGTGAGGAGGGGTCAGGGAGAGGGAGAGTGAGGAGGGGGTCAGGGAGAGGGAGAGTGAGGAGGGGGTCAGGGAGAGTGAGAGTAAGGAGGGGTCAGGGCGAGGGAGAGTGAGGAGGGGGTCAGGGAGAGGGAGAGTGAGGAGGGGTCAGGGCGAGGGAGAGTGAGGAGGGGTCAGGGAGCCGGGGAGGGAGAGAGTGAGGAGAGGGTCAGGGAGAGAGAGAGTGAGGAGGGGGTCAGGGAGAGAGAGTGAGGAGGGGGTCAGGGAGCCGGTGAGAGAGAGAGTGAGGAGGGGTCAGGGAGAGAGAGTGAGGAGGGGTCAGGGAGAGAGAGTGAGGAGGGGTCAGGGAGCCGGGTAGAGTGAGAGTGAGGAGGGGTCAGGGAGAGGGAGAGTGAGGAGGGGTCAGGGAGAGGGAGAGTGAGGAGGGGTCAGGGAGCCGGGAAGAGAGGGAGTGACGAGGGGTCAGGGAGCCAGGGAGAGAGAGAGTGAGGAGGGGTCAGGGAGAGAGAGAGTGAGGAGGGGTCAGGGAGAGAGAGAGTGAGGAGGGGTCAGGGAGAGAGAGTGAGGAGGGGGTCAGAGAGAGAGAGAGAGTGAGGAGTGGTCAGGGAGAGAGAGTGAGGAGGGGGTCAGGGTGAGAGAGAGAGTGAGGAGGGGTCAGGGAGAGAGAGAGTGAGGAGGGGTCAGGGAGAGAGAGAGTGAGGAGGGGTCAGGGAGAGAGAGAGTGAGGAGGGGTCAGGGAGAGAGAGAGTGAGGAGGGGTCAGGGAGAGACAGAGTGAGGAGGGGTCAGGGAGAGACAGAGTGAGGAGGGGTCAGGGAGAGAGAGAGTGAGGAGGGGTCAGGGGGCAGGGGAGAGAGAGAGTGAGGAGGGGTCAGAGAGAGAGAGAGAGTGAGGAGTGGTCAGGGAGAGAGAGTGAGGAGGGGTCAGGGAGAGAGAGAGTGAGGAGGGGTCAGGGAGAGAGAGTGAGGAGGGGTCAGGGAGAGGGAGGGTGAGGAGGGGTCAGGGAGAGAGAGTGAGGAGGGGGTCAGGGAGAGAGAGAGAGTGAGGAGGGGGTCAGGGAGAGAGAGAGTGAGGAGGGGGTCAGGGAGAGAGAGAGTGAGGAGGGGGTCAGGGAGAGAGAGAGTGAGGAGGGGGTCAGGGAGAGGGTGAGTGAGGAGGGGTCAGGGAGAGAGAGAGTGAGGAGGGGGTCAGGGAGCCGGGGAGAGAGAGAGTGAGGAGGGGTCAGGGAGAGAAAGAGTGAGGAGGGGTCAGGGAGAGAGAGAGTGAGGAGGGGTCAGGGAGAGAGAGAGTGAGGAGGGGTCAGGGAGAGAGAGAGTGAGGAGGGGTCAGGGAGAGAGAGAGTGAGGAGGGGTCAGGGAGAGAGAGAGTGAGGAGGGGTCAGGGAGAGAGAGAGTGAGGAGGGGTCAGGGAGAGAGAGAGTGAGGAGGGGGTCAGGGAGAGAGAGAGTGAGGAGGGGTCAGGGAGAGAGAGAGTGAGGAGGGGTCAGGGAGAGAGAGAGTGAGGAGGGGTCAGGGAGAGAGAGAGTGAGGAGGGGGTCAGGGAGCGAGAGTGAGGAGGGGGTCAGGGAGAGAGAGTGAGGAGGGGGTCAGGGAGAGAGAGAGTGAGGAGGGGTCAGGGAGAGGGAGTGTGAGGAGGGAGTCAGGGAGAGAGAGTGAGGAGGAGGTCAGGGAGAGAGAGAGTGAGGAGGGGTCAGGGAGCCGGGGAAAGGGAGAGTGAGGAGGGGGTCAGGGAGAGAGAGAGTGAGGAGGGGTCAGGGAGAGAGAGAGTGAGGAGGGGTCAGGGAGAGAGAGAGTGAGGAGGGGTCAGGGAGAGAGAGTGAGGAGGGGTCAGGGAGAGAGAGTGAGGAGGGGGTCAGGGAGAGAGAGAGTGAGGAGGGGTCAGGGAGAGAGAGAGTGAGGAGGGGTCAGGGAGAGAGAGAGTGAGGAGGGGTCAGGGAGAGAGAGTGAGGAGGGGGTCAGGGAGAGGGAGTGAGGAGGGGTCAGGGAGAGGGAGTGAGGAGGGGTCAGGGAGAGGGAGAGTGTGGAGGGGTCAGGGAGAGAGAGAGTGTGAGGAGGGGTCAGGGAGAGAGAGAGTGAGGAGGGGACAGGGAGAGAGAGAGTGAGGAGGGGTCAGGGAGAGAGAGAGTGAGGAGGGGTCAGGGAGAGAGAGAGTGAGGAGGGGTCAGGGAGAGAGAGAGTGAGGAGGGGTCAGGGAGAGAGAGAGTGAGGAGGGGGTCAGGGAGAGGGAGAGAGGAGGGGTCAGGGAGAGAGACAGTGAGGAGGGGACAGGAAGCCGGGGAGTGGGAGTGAGGAGGGGTTAGGGAGAGAGAGAGTGAGGAGGGGTCAGGGAGCCGGGGAAAGGGAGAGTGAGGAGGGGGTCAGGGAGCAGGGGAGAGGGAGAGTGAGGAGGGGGTCAGGGAGCAGGGGAGAGGGAGAGTGAGGAGGGGGTCAGGGAGAGAGAGAGTGAGGAGGGGTCAGGGAGAGAGAGTGAGGAGGGGGTCAGGGAGAGGGAGTGAGGAGGGGTCAGGGAGAGGGAGAGTGAGGAGGAGTCAGGGAGAGAGAGAGTGAGGAGGGGTCAGGGAGAGAAAGAGTGTGAGGAGGGGTCAGGGAGAGAGAGAGTGAGGAGGGGTCAGGGAGAGAGAGAGTGAGGAGGGGTCAGGGAGAGAGAGAGTGAGGAGGGGTCAGGGAGAGAGAGAGTGAGGAGGGGTCAGGGAGAGAGAGAGTGAGGAGGGGTCAGGGAGAGAGAGTGAGGAGGGGGTCAGGGAGAGGGAGAGAGGAGGGGTCAGGGAGAGAGACAGTGAGGAGGGGTCAGGAAGCCGGGGAGTGGGAGTGAGGAGGGGTTAGGGAGAGAGAGAGTGAGGAGGGGTCAGGGAGCAGGGGAGAGGGAGAGTGAGGAGGGGTCAGGGAGCAGGGGAGAGGGAGAGTGAGGAGGGGTCAGGGAGCAGGGGAGAGGGAGAGTGAGGAGGGGGTCAGGGAGCAGGGGAGAGGGAGAGTGAGGAGGGGGTCAGGGAGTCAGGGAGAGAGAGAGTGAGGAGGGGTCAGGGAGCCGGGGAGAGAGAGAGTGAGGAGGGGGTCAGGGAGAGACAGAGTGAGGAGGGGTCAGGGAGAGAGAGAGTGAGGAGGGGTCAGGGCGAGGGAGAGTGAGGAGGGGGTCAGGGAGGGACAGAGTGAAGAGGGGTCAGGGAGAGAGAGTGAGGAGGGGTCAGGGAAAAGGGGAGAGAGAGAGTGAGGAGGGGTCAGAGAGAGAGAGAGAGAGTGAGGAGGGGTCAGGGAGAGAGAGAGTGAAGAGGGGGTCAGGGAGCCGGGGAGAGAGAGAGTGAGGAGGGGTCAGGGAGAGAGAGAGTGAAGAGGGGTCAGGGAGAGAGAGAGTGAGGAGGGGTCAGGGAGAGAGAGAGTGAGGAGGAGTCAGGGAGAGAGAGAGTGAGGAGGGGTCAGGGAGAGAGAGAGTGAGGAGGGGTCAGGGAGAGAGAGTGAGGAGGGGTCAGGGAGAGAGAGAGAGTGAGGAGGGGTCAGGGAGAGAGAGAGTGAGGAGGGGCCAGGGAGAGAGAGAGTGAGGAGGGGTCAGGGAGAAGAGAGAGTGAGGAGGGGTCAAGGAGAGAGAGAGTGAGGAAGGGTCAAAGAGAGAGAGAGTGAGGAGGGGTCAGGGAGAGAGAGAGAGTGAGGAGGGGTCAAAGAGAGAGAGAGTGAGGAGGGGTCAGGGAGAGAGAGTGAGGAGGGGTCAGGGAGAGAGAGTGAGGAGGGGTCAGGGAGAGGGAGAGTGAGGAGGGGGTCAGGGAGAGGGAGAGTGAGGAGGGGGTCAGGGAGAGGGAGAGTAAGGAGGGGTCAGGGCGAGGGAGAGTGAGGAGGGGGTCAGGGAGAGGGAGAGTGAGGAGGGGTCAGGGCGAGGGAGAGTGAGGAGGGGTCAGGGAGCCGGGGAGGGAGAGAGTGAGGAGAGGGTCAGGGAGAGAGAGAGTGAGGAGGGGGTCAGGGAGAGAGAGTGAGGAGGGGGTCAGGGAGCCGGTGAGAGAGAGAGTGAGGAGGGGTCAGGGAGAGAGAGTGAGGAGGGGTCAGGGAGCCGGGTAGAGTGAGAGTGAGGAGGGGTCAGGGAGAGGGAGAGTGAGGAGGGGTCAGGGAGAGGGAGAGTGAGGAGGGGTCAGGGAGCCGGGAAGAGAGGGAGTGACGAGGGGTCAGGGAGCCAGGGAGAGAGAGAGTGAGGAGGGGTCAGGGAGAGAGAGAGTGAGGAGGGGTCAGGGAGAGAGAGAGTGAGGAGGGGTCAGGGAGCGAGAGTGAGGAGGGGGTCAGAGAGAGAGAGAGAGTGAGGAGTGGTCAGGGAGAGAGAGTGAGGAGGGGTCAGGGAGAGAGAGAGTGAGGAGGGGTCAGGGAGAGAGAGAGTGAGGAGGGGTCAGGGAGAGAGAGAGTGAGGAGGGGTCAGGGAGAGAGAGAGTGAGGAGGGGTCAGGGGGCAGGGGAGAGAGAGAGTGAGGAGGGGTCAGAGAGAGAGAGAGAGTGAGGAGGGGTCAGGGAGAGAGAGTGAGGAGGGGTCAGGGAGAGAGAGAGTGAGGAGGGGTCAGGGAGAGAGAGTGAGGAGGGGTCAGGGAGAGGGAGAGTGAGGAGGGGTCAGGGAGAGAGAGTGAGGAGGGGTCAGGGAGAGAGAGTGAGGAGGGGGTCAGGGAGAGAGAGAGAGTGAGGAGGGGGTCAGGGAGAGAGAGAGTGAGGAGGGGGTCAGGGAGAGAGAGAGTGAGGAGGGGGTCAGGGAGAGGGTGAGTGAGGAGGGGTCAGGGAGAGAGAGAGTGAGGAGGGGGTCAGGGAGCCGGGGAGAGAGAGAGTGAGGAGGGGTCAGGGAGAGAAAGAGTGAGGAGGGGTCAGGGAGAGAGAGAGTGAGGAGGGGTCAGGGAGAGAGAGAGTGAGGAGGGGTCAGGGAGAGAGAGAGTGAGGAGGGGTCAGGGAGAGAGAGAGTGAGGAGGGGGTCAGGGAGAGAGAGAGTGAGGAGGGGTCAGGGAGAGAGAGAGTGAGGAGGGGTCAGGGAGAGAGAGAGTGAGGAGGGGTCAGGGGGCAGGGGAGAGAGAGAGTGAGGAGGGGTCAGAGAGAGAGAGAGTGAGGAGGGGTCAGGGAGAGAGAGAGTGAGGAGGGAGCCAGGGAGAGAGAGAGTGAGGAGGGGTCAGGGAGAGAGAGAGTGAGGAGGGGTCAGGGAGAGAGAGAGTGAGGAGGGGTCAGGGAGAGAGAGTGAGGAGGGGGTCAGAGAGAGAGAGAGAGTGAGGAGTGGTCAGGGAGAGAGAGTGAGGAGGGGTCAGGGAGAGAGAGAGTGAGGAGGGGTCAGGGAGAGAGAGAGTGAGGAGAGAGAGAGTGAGGAGGGGTCAGGGAGAGAGAGAGTGAGGAGGGGTCAGGGGGCAGGGGAGAGAGAGAGTGAGGAGGGGTCAGAGAGAGAGAGAGAGTGAGGAGGGGTCAGGGAGAGAGAGTGAGGAGGGGTCAGGGAGAGAGAGAGTGAGGAGGGGTCAGGGAGAGAGAGTGAGGAGGGGTCAGGGAGAGGGAGAGTGAGGAGGGGTCAGGGAGAGAGAGTGAGGAGGGGTCAGGGAGAGAGAGTGAGGAGGGGGTCAGGGAGAGAGAGAGAGTGAGGAGGGGGTCAGGGAGAGAGAGAGTGAGGAGGGGGTCAGGGAGAGAGAGAGTGAGGAGGGGGTCAGGGAGAGGGTGAGTGAGGAGGGGTCAGGGAGAGAGAGAGTGAGGAGGGGGTCAGGGAGCCGGGGAGAGAGAGAGTGAGGAGGGGTCAGGGAGAGAAAGAGTGAGGAGGGGTCAGGGAGAGAGAGAGTGAGGAGGGGTCAGGGAGAGAGAGAGTGAGGAGGGGTCAGGGAGAGAGAGAGTGAGGAGGGGTCAGGGAGAGAGAGAGTGAGGAGGGGGTCAGGGAGAGAGAGAGTGAGGAGGGGTCAGGGAGAGAGAGAGTGAGGAGGGGTCAGGGAGCCGGGGAGAGAGAGAGTGAGGAGGGGTCAGGGAGAGAGAGAGTGAGGAGGGGGTCAGGGAGCGAGAGTGAGGAGGGGGTCAGGGAGCGAGAGTGAGGAGGGGGTCAGGGAGAGAGAGTGAGGAGGGGGTCAGGGAGAGAGAGAGTGAGGAGGGGTCAGGGAGAGGGAGTGTGAGGAGGGAGTCAGGGAGAGAGAGTGAGGAGGAGGTCAGGGAGAGAGAGAGTGAGGAGGGGTCAGGGAGCCGGGGAAAGGGAGAGTGAGGAGGGGGTCAGGGAGAGAGAGAGTGAGGAGGGGTCAGGGAGAGAGAGTGAGGAGGGGGTCAGGGAGAGGGAGTGAGGAGGGGTCAGGGAGAGGGAGTGAGGAGGGGTCAGGGAGAGGGAGAGTGTGGAGGGGTCAGGGAGAGAGAGAGTGTGAGGAGGGGTCAGGGAGAGAGAGAGTGAGGAGGGGTCAGGGAGAGAGAGAGTGAGGAGGGGTCAGGGAGAGAGAGAGTGAGGAGGGGTCAGGGAGAGAGAGAGTGAGGAGGGGTCAGGGAGAGAGAGAGTGAGGAGGGGTCAGGGAGAGAGAGAGTGAGGAGGGGGACAGGGAGAGGGAGAGAGGAGGGGTCAGGGAGAGAGACAGTGAGGAGGGGACAGGAAGCCGGGGAGTGGGAGTGAGGAGGGGTTAGGGAGAGAGAGAGTGAGGAGGGGTCAGGGAGAGAGAGAGTGAGGAGGGGTCAGCGAGAGAGAGAGAGTGAGGAGGGGTCAGGGAGAGAGAGAGAGTGAGGAGGGGTCAGGGAGAGAGAGAGTGAGGAGGGGTCAGGGAGAGAGAGAGAGTGAGGAGGGGTCAGGGAGAGAGAGAGTGAGGAGGGGTCAGGGAGAGAGAGAGTGAGGAGGGGTCAGGGAGAGAGAGAGTGAGGAGGCGTCAGGGAGAGAGAGAGTGAGGAGGGGTCAGGGAGAGAGAGAGTGAGGAGGGGTCAGGGAGAGAGAGAGTGAGGAGGGGTCAGGGAGAGAGAGAGTGAGGAGGGGGTCAGGGAGAGAGAGTGAGGAGGGGTCAGGGAGAGAGAGTGAGGAGGGGGTCAGGGAGCCGGTGAGAGGGCGAGTGAGGAGGGGTCAGGGAGAGAGAGAGTGAGGAGGGGGTCAGGGAGAGAGAGAGTGAGGAGGGGGTCAGGGAGAGAGAGTGAGGAGGGGGTCAGGGAGAGAGAGTGAGGAGGGGTCAGGGAGAGAGAGAGTGAGGAGGGGGTCAGGGAGAGAGAGTGAGGAGGGGTCAGGGAGAGAGAGTGAGGAGGGGGTCAGGGAGAGAGAGAGTGAGGAGGGGGTCAGGGAGAGAGAGTGAGGAGGGGTCAGGGAGAGAGAGTGAGGAGGGGGTCAGGGAGCCGGGGAAAGGGAGAGTGAGGAGGGGGTCAGGGAGAGAGTGTGAGGAGGGGTCAGGGAGCCGGGGAGAGAGAGAGTGAGGAGGGGTCAGGGAGAGAGAGTGAGGAGGGGTCAGGGAGAGAGAGAGTGAGGAGGGGTCAGGGAGAGAGAGAGTGAGGAGGGGTCAGGGATCCGGGGAGAGAGAGAGAGTGAGGAGGGGGTCAGGGAGAGAGAGAGTGAGGAGGGGTCAGGGAGAGAGAGTGTGAGGAGGGGTCAGGGAGAGAGCGAGTGATGAGGGGGTCAGGGAGAGAGAGAGTGAGGAGGGAGTCAGGGAGAGAGAGAGTGAGGAGGGGTCAGGGAGAGAGAGAGTGAGGAGGGGTCAGGGAGAGAGAGAGTGAGGAGGGGTCAGGGAGAGAGAGAGTGAGGAGGGGTCAGGGAGAGAGAGAGTGAGGAGGGGTCAGGGAGAAAGAGAGTGAGGAGGGGTCAGGGAGAGAGAGAGTGAGGAGGGGTCAGGGAGAGGGAGAGTGAGGAGGGGTCAGGGAGGCGGGGAGAGAGAGAGTGAGGAGGGGTCAGGGAGAGAGAGTGAGGAGGGGTCAGGGAGAGAGAGTGAGGAGGGGGTCAGGGAGAGAGAGAGTGAGGAGGGGGTCAGGGAGAGAGAGTGAGGAGGGGTCAGGGAGCCGGGGAGAGGGAGAGTGAGGAGGGCGTCAGGGAGAGAGAGAGTGAGGAGGGGTCAGGGAGAGAGAGAGTGAGGAGGAGTCAGGGAGCCGGGGAGAGGGAGAGTGAGGAGGGGTCAGGGAGAGAGAAAGTGAGGAGGGGACAGAGAGCCGGGGAGAGAGAGAGTGAGGAGGGGTCAGGGAGAGAGAGAGTGAGGAGGGGTCAGGGAGAGAGAGTGAGGAGGGGTCAGGGAGAGAGAGAGTGAGGAGGGGTCAGGCAGAGAGCGAGTGAGGAGGGGGTCAGGGAGAGAGAGAGTGAGGAGGGGTCAGGGAGAGAGAGAGTGAGGAGGGGTCAGGGAGAGAGAGAGTGAGGAGGGGTCAGGGAGAGAGAGAGTGAGGAGGGGGTCAGGGAGCGAGAGTGAGGAGGGGTCAGGGAGAGAGAGTGAGGAGGGGGTCAGGGAGCCGGTGAGAGGGAGAGTGAGGAGGGGTCAGGGAGCTGGGGAAAGGGAGAGTGAGGAGGGAGTCAGGGAGAGAGAGTGAGGAGGGGGTCAGGGAGCAGGGGAGAGGGAGAGTGAGGAGGGGGTCAGGGAGCAGGGGAGAGAGAGTGAGGAGGTGTCAGGGAGAGAGAGTGAGGAGGGGTCAGGGAGAGAGAGTGAGGAGGGGTCAGGGAGAGAGCGACTGAGGAGGGGTCAGGGAGAGATAGAGTGAGGAGGGGTCAGGGAGCCGGGGAAAGGGAGAGTGAGGAGGGGGTCAGGGAGAGGGAGAGTGAGGAGGGGGTCAGGGAGAGAGAGTGAGGAGGGGGTCAGGGATCCGGGGAGAGAGAGAGTGAGGAGGGGTCAGGGAGAGAGAGAGTGAGGAGGGGGTCAGGGAGAGAGAGTGAGGAGGGGGTCAGGGATCCGGGGAGAGAGAGAGTGAGGAGGGGTCAGGGAGAGAGTGAGGAGGGGTCAGGGAGAGAGAGAGTGAGGAGGGGTCAGGGAGAGAGAGTGAGGAGGGGGTCAGGGATCCGGGGAGAGAGAGAGTGAGGAGGGGTCAGGGAGAGAGAGAGTGAGGAGGGGTCAGGGAGAGGGAGAGAGAGAGTGAGGAGGGGTGAGGGAGAGGGAGAGTGAGGAGGGGTCAGGGAGAGAGAGAGAGTGAGGAGGGGTCAGGGAGAGAGACAGTGAGGAGGGGTCAGGGAGAGAGAGTGAGGAGGGGGTCAGGGAGAGAGAGTGAGGAGGGGTCAGGGAGAGGGAGAGTGAGGAGGGGTCAGGGAGAGAGAGAGAGTGAGGAGGGGTAAGGGAGAGAGAGAGTGAGGAGGGGTCAGGGAGAGAGAGAGTGAGGAGGGGTCAGGGAGAGAGAGTGAGGAGGGGGTCAGGGAGAGAGAGAGTGAGGAGGGGTCAGGGAGAGAGAGAGTGAGGAGGGGTCAGGGAGAGAGAGAGTGAGGAGGGGTCAGGGAGAGAGAGTGAGGAGGGGTCAGGGAGAGAGAGAGTGAGGAGGGGTCAGGGAGAGAGAGAGTGAGGAGGGGTCAGGGAGAGAGAGTGAGGAGGGGGTCAGGGAGAGAGAGAGTGAGGAGGGGTCAGGGAGAGAGAGAGTGAGGAGGGGTCAGGGAGAGGGAGAGTGAGGAGGGGTCAGGGAGAGAGAGAGTGAGGAGGGGTCAGGGAGAGAGAGAGTGAGGAGGGGTCAGGGAGAGAGAGAGTGAGGAGGGGTCAGGGAGAGAGAGAGTGAGGAGGGGTCAGGGAGAGAGAGAGTGAGGAGGGGTCAGGGAGAGAGAGAGTGAGGAGGGGTCAGGGAGAGAGAGAGTGAGGAGGGGTCAGGGAGAGAGAGAGTGAGGAGGGGTCAGGGAGAGAGAGAGTGAGGAGGGGTCAGGGAGAGAGAGAGTGAGGAGGGGTCAGGGAGAGAGAGAGTGAGGAGGGGGTCAGGGAGAGAGAGAGTGAGGAGGGGTCAGGGAGAGAGAGAGTGAGGAGGGGTCAGGGAGAGAGAGAGTGAGGAGGGGTCAGGGAGAGAGAGAGTGAGGAGGGGTCAGAGAGAGAGAGAGTGAGGAGGGGGTCAGGGAGCCGGGGAGGGAGAGAGTGAGGAGGGGTCAGGGAGAGAGAGAGTGAGGAGGGGTCAGGGAGAGAGAGAGTGAGGAGGGGTCAGGGAGAAGAGAGAGTGAGGAGGGGTCAAGGAGAGAGAGAGTGAGGAAGGGTCAAAGAGAGAGAGAGTGAGGAGGGGTGAGGGAGAGAGAGAGAGTGAGGAGGGGTCAAAGAGAGAGAGAGTGAGGAGGGGTCAGGGAGAGAAAGTGAGGAGGGGTCAGGGAGAGGGAGAGTGAGGAGGGGCTCAGGGAGAGAGAGAGTGAGGAGGGGGTCAGGGAGAGGGAGAGTGAGGAGGGGGTCAGGGAGAGGGAGAGTGAGGAGGGGGTCAGGGAGAGGGAGAGTAAGGAGGGGTCAGGGCGAGGGAGAGTGAGGAGGGGGTCAGGGAGAGGGAGAGTGAGGAGGGGTCAGGGCGAGGGAGAGTGAGGAGGGGTCAGGGAGCCGGGGAGGGAGAGAGTGAGGAGAGGGTCAGGGAGAGAGAGAGTGAGGAGGGGTCAGGGAGCCGGGGAGGGAGAGACTGAGGAGAGGGTCAGGGAGAGAGAGAGTGAGGAGGGGGTCAGGGAGAGAGAGAGTGAGGAGGGGTCAGGGAGAGAGAGAGTGAGGAGGGGTCAGGGAGAGAGAAAGTGAGGAGGGGTCAGGGAGAGAGAGTGAGGAGGGGGTCAGGGAGAGAGAGTGAGGAGGGGTCAGGGAGAGAGAGTGAGGAGGGGGTCAGGGAGCCGGTGAGAGAGAGAGTGAGGAGGGGTCAGGGAGAGAGAGTGAGGAGGGGTCAGGGAGCCGGGTAGAGTGAGAGTGAGGAGGGGTCAGGGAGAGGGAGAGTGAGGAGGGGTCAGGGAGAGGGAGAGTGAGGAGGGGTCAGGGAGCCGGGAAAAGAGGGAGTGACGAGGGGTCAGGGAGCCAGGGAGAGAGAGAGTGAGGAGGGGTCAGGGAGAGAGAGAGTGAGGAGGGGTCAGGGAGAGAGAGAGTGAGGAGGGGTCAGGGAGAGAGAGAGTGAGGAGGGGTCAGGGAGAGAGAGTGAGGAGGGGGTCAGGGTGAGAGAGAGAGTGAGGAGGGGTCAGGGAGAGAGAGAGTGAGGAGGGGTCAGGGAGAGAGACAGTGAGGAGGGGTCAGGGAGAGAGAGAGTGAGGAGGGATCAGGGAGAGAGAGAGTGAGGAGGGGTCAGGGAGAGACAGAGTGAGGAGGGGTCAGGGAGAGAGAGAGTGAGGAGGGGTCAGGGGGCAGGGGAGAGAGAGAGTGAGGAGGGGTCAGAGAGAGAGAGAGAGTGAGGAGTGGTCAGGGAGAGAGAGTGAGGAGGGGTCAGGGAGAGAGAGAGTGAGGAGGGGTCAGGGAGAGAGAGTGAGGAGGGGGTCAGGGAGAGAGAGAGAGTGAGGAGGGGGTCAGGGAGAGAGAGAGTGAGGAGGGGGTCAGGGAGAGAGAGAGTGAGGAGGGGGTCAGGGAGAGAGAGAGTGAGGAGGGGGTCAGGGAGAGGGTGAGTGAGGAGGGGTCAGGGAGAGAGAGAGTGAGGAGGGGGTCAGGGAGCCGGGGAGAGAGAGAGTGAGGAGGGGTCAGGGAGAGAAAGAGTGAGGAGGGGTCAGGGAGAGAGAGTGAGGAGGGGTCAGGGAGAGAGAGTGAGGAGGGGTCAGGGAGGGAGAGAGTGAGGAGGGGTCAGGGAGAGAGAGAGAGTGAGGAGGGGTCAGGGAGAGAGAGAGTGAGGAGGGGTCAGGGAGAGAGAGAGTGAGGAGGGGGTCAGGGAGAGAGAGAGTGAGGAGGGGTCAGGGAGAGAGAGAGTGAGGAGGGGTCAGGGAGAGAGAGAGTGAGGAGGGGTCAGGGAGAGGGAGTGTGAGGAGGGAGTCAGGGAGCGGGGGAGTGGGAGTGAGGAGGGGTCAGGGAGAGAGAGAGTGAGGAGGGGTCAGGGAGCCGGGGAAAGGGAGAGTGAGGAGGGGGTCAGGGAGAGGGAGAGTGAGGAGGGAGTCAGGGAGAGAGAGAGTGAGGAGGGGTCAGGGAGAGAGAGTGAGGAGGGGGTCAGGGAGAGGGAGTGAGGAGGGGTCAGGGAGAGGGAGAGTGAGGAGGAGTCAGGGAGAGAGAGAGTGAGGAGGGGTCAGGGAGAGAAAGAGTGTGAGGAGGGGTCAGGGAGAGAGAGAGTGAGGAGGGGTCAGGGAGAGAGAGAGTGAGGAGGGGTCAGGGAGAGAGAGAGTGAGGAGGGGTCAGGGAGAGAGAGAGTGAGGAGGGGGTCAGGGAGAGAGAGAGTGAGGAGGGGTCAGGGAGCGAGAGTGAGGAGGGGGTCAGGGAGAGAGAGAGTGAGGAGGGGTCAGGGAGAGAGAGAGTGAGGAGGGGTCAGGGAGAGAGAGTGAGGAGGGGGTCAGGGAGAGAGAGAGTGAGGAGGGGTCAGGGAGAGAGAGAGTGAGGAGGGGTCAGGGAGAGAGAGTGAGGAGGGGTCAGGGAGAGAGAGAGTGAGGAGGGGTCAGGGAGAGAGAGTGAGGAGGGGGTCAGGGAGAGGGAGAGAGGAGGGGTCAGGGAGAGAGACAGTGAGGAGGGGTCAGGAAGCCGGGGAGTGGGAGTGAGGAGGGGTTAGGGAGAGAGAGAGTGAGGAGGGGTCAGGGAGCCGGGGAAAGGGAGAGTGAGGAGGGGTCAGGGAGCAGGGGAGAGGGAGAGTGAGGAGGGGTCAGGGAGCAGGGGAGAGGGAGAGTGAGGAGGGGGTCAGGGAGCAGGGGAGAGGGAGAGTGAGGAGGGGGTCAGGGAGTCAGGGAGAGAGAGAGTGAGGAGGGGGTCAGGGAGAGAGAGTGAGGAGGGGTCAGGGAGAGAGAGAGTGAGGAGGGGTCAGGGAGAGAGAGAGTGAGGAGGGGGTCAGGGAGAGAGAGTGAGGAGGGGGTCAGGGAGAGGGAGAGAGGAGGGGTCAGGGAGAGAGACAGTGAGGAGGGGTCAGGGAGAGAGAGTGAGGAGGGGTCAGGGAGAGAGAGTGAGGAGGGGGTCAGGGAGAGAGAGAGTGAGGAGGGGTCAGGGAGAGAGAGAGTGAGGAGGGGTCAGGGAGCCGGGGAGAGAGAGAGTGAGGAGGGGTCAGGGAGAGAGAGAGTGAGGAGGGGTCAGGGAGAGAGAGAGAGTGAGGAGGGGTCAGGGAGAGAGAGAGTGAGGAGGGGTCAGGGAGAGAGAGAGAGTGAGGAGGGGTCAGGGAGAGAGAGAGAGTGAGGAGGGGTCAGGGAGAGAGAGAGTGAGGAGGGGTCAGGGAGAGAGAGAGTGAGGAGGGGTCAGGGAGAGAGAGAGTGAGGAGGGGTCAGGGGAGAGAGTGAGGAGGGAGTCAGGGAGAGAGAGAGTGAGGAGGGGTCAGGGAGAGAGAGAGTGAGGAGGGGTCAGGGAGAGAGAGAGTGAGGAGGGGGTCAGGGAGAGAGAGTGAGGAGGGTGTCAGGGAGAGAGAGTGAGGAGGGGGTCAGGGAGCCGGTGAGAGGGAGAGTGAGGAGGGGTCAGGGAGAGAGAGAGTGAGGAGGGGGTCAGGGAGAGAGAGAGTGAGGAGGGGGTCAGGGAGAGAGAGTGAGGAGGGGGTCAGGGAGAGAGAGTGAGGAGGGGTCAGGGAGAGAGAGAGTGAGGAGGGGGTCAGGGAGAGAGAGTAAGGAGGGGGTCAGGGAGAGAGAGTGAGGAGGGGGTCAGGGAGCCGGGGAAAGGGAGAGTGAGGAGGGGGTCAGGGAGAGAGTGTGAGGAGGGGTCAGGGAGCCGGGGAGAGAGAGAGTGAGGAGGGGGTCAGGGAGAGGGAGAGTGAGGAGGGGTCAGGGAGAGAGAGTGAGGAGGGGTCAGGGAGAGAGAGAGTGAGGAGGGGTCAGGGAGAGAGAGAGTGAGGAGGGGTCAGGGAGAGAGAGAGTGAGGAGGGGTCAGGGAGAGAGAGTGAGGAGGGGTCAGGGAGAGAGAGTGAGGAGGGGTCAGGGAGAGAGAGAATGAGGAGGGGTAAGGGAGAGAGCGAGTGAGGAGGGGGTCAGGGAGAGAGAGAGTGAGGAGGGGGTCAGGGAGAGAGAGAGTGAGGAGGGGTCAGGGAGAGAGAGAGTGAGGAGGGGGTCAGGGAGAGAGAGAGTGAGGAGGGGGTCAGGGAGCGAGAGTGAGGAGGGGGTCAGGGAGCCGGTGAGAGGGAGAGTGAGGAGGGGTCAGGGAGCTGGGGAAAGGGAGAGTGAGGAGGGGGTCAGGGAGCAGGGGAGAGAGAGTGAGGAGGGGTCAGGGGGAGAGAGTGAGGAGGGGTCAGGGAGAGAGAGAGTGAGGAGGTGTCAGGGAGAGAGAGTGAGGAGGGGTCAGGGAGAGAGAGTGAGGAGGGGTCAGGGAGCCGGGGAAAGGGAGAGTGAGGAGGGGGTCAGGGAGAGGGAGAGTGAGGAGGGGTCAGGGAGCCGGTGAGAGGGAGAGAGAGAGTGAGGAGGGGTCAGGGAGAGAGAGAGTGAGGAGGGGGTCAGGGAGAGAGAGTGAGGAGGGGGTCAGGGATCCGGGGAGAGAGAGAGTGAGGAGGGGTCAGGGAGAGAGAGTGAGGAGGGGTCAGGGAGAGAGAGAGTGAGGAGGGGTCAGGGAGAGAGAGTGAGGAGGGGGTCAGGGAGAGAGAGAGTGAGGAGGGGTCAGGGAGAGAGAGAGTGAGGAGGGGGTCAGGGATCCGGGGAGAGAGAGAGTGAGGAGGGGTCAGGGAGAGAGAGAGTGAGGAGGGGTCAGGGAGAGGGAGAGAGAGAGTGAGGAGGGGTGAGGGAGAGGGAGAGTGAGGAGGGGTCAGGGAGAGAGAGAGAGTGAGGAGGGGTCAGGGAGAGAGACAGTGAGGAGGGGTCAGGGAGAGAGAGTGAGGAGGGGGTCAGGGAGAGAGAGTGAGGAGGGTTCAGGGAGAGAGAGAGAGTGAGGAGGGGTCAGGGAGAGAGAGAGTGAGGAGGGGTCAGGGAGAGAGAGAGTGAGGAGGGGTCAGGGAGAGAGAGTGAGGAGGGGGTCAGGGAGAGAGAGAGTGAGGAGGGGTCAGGGAGAGAGAGAGTGAGGAGGGGTCAGGGAGAGAGAGTGAGGAGGGGGTCAGGGAGAGAGAGTGAGGAGGGGGTCAGGGAGAGAGAGAGTGAGGAGGGGTCAGGGAGAGAGAGAGTGAGGAGGGGTCAGGGAGAGAGAGTGAGGAGGGGGTCAGGGAGAGAGAGAGTGAGGAGGGGTCAGGGAGAGAGAGAGTGAGGAGGGGTCAGGGAGAGGGAGAGTGAGGAGGGGTCAGGGAGAGAGAGAGTGAGGAGGGGTCAGGGAGAGAGAGAGTGAGGAGGGGTCAGGGAGAGAGAGAGTGAGGAGGGGTCAGGGAGAGAGAGAGTGAGGAGGGGTCAGGGAGCCGGGGAGAGGGAGAGTGAGGAGGGGTCAGGGAGAGAGAGAGTGAGGAGGGGTCAGGGAGAGAGAGAGTGAGGAGGGGTCAGGGAGAGAGAGAGTGAGGAGGGGGTCAGGGAGAGAGAGAGTGAGGAGGGGTCAGGGAGAGAGAGAGTGAGGAGGGGTCAGGGAGAGAGAGAGTGTGGAGGGGTCAGGGAGCTGGGGAGAGAGAGAGTGAGAAGGGGTCAGGGAGAGAGAGAGTGAGGAGGGGGTCAGGGAGAGGGAGAGTGATGAGGGGGTCAGTGAGAGAGAGAGTGAGGAGGGGTCAGGGAGAGGGAGAGTGAGGAGGGGTCAGGGAGAGAGAGAGTGAGGAGGGGTCAGGGAGAGAGAGAGAGTGAGGAGGGGGTCAGGGAGAGAGAGAGTGAGGAGGGGTCAGGGAGAGAGAGAGTGAGGAGGGGTCAGGGAGAGAGAGAGTGAGGAGGGGTCAGGGAGAGAGAGAGTGAGGAGGGGTCAGGGAGAGAGAGAGTGAGGAGGGGTCAGGGAGCCGGGGAAAGGGAGAGTGAGGAGGGGGTCAGGGAGCAGGGGAGAGGGAGAGTGAGGAGGGGTCAGGGAGCAGGGGAGAGGGAGAGTGAGGAGGGGGTCAGGGAGCAGGGGAGAGGGAGAGTGAGGAGGGGGTCAGGGAGTCAGGGAGAGAGAGAGTGAGGAGGGGGTCAGGGAGAGAGAGTGAGGAGGGGTCAGGGAGAGAGAGAGTGAGGAGGGGTCAGGGAGAGAGAGAGTGAGGAGGGGGTCAGGGAGAGAGAGTGAGGAGGGGGTCAGGGAGAGGGAGAGAGGAGGGGTCAGGGAGAGAGACAGTGAGGAGGGGTCAGGGAGAGAGAGTGAGGAGGGGTCAGGGAGAGAGAGTGAGGAGGGGGTCAGGGAGAGAGAGAGTGAGGAGGGGTCAGGGAGAGAGAGAGTGAGGAGGGGTCAGGGAGCCGGGGAGAGAGAGAGTGAGGAGGGGTCAGGGAGAGAGAGAGTGAGGAGGGGTCAGGGAGAGAGAGAGAGTGAGGAGGGGTCAGGGAGAGAGAGAGTGAGGAGGGGTCAGGGAGAGAGAGAGAGTGAGGAGGGGTCAGGGAGAGAGAGAGAGTGAGGAGGGGTCAGGGAGAGAGAGAGTGAGGAGGGGTCAGGGAGAGAGAGAGTGAGGAGGGGTCAGGGAGAGAGAGAGTGAGGAGGGGTCAGGGGGAGAGAGTGAGGAGGGAGTCAGGGAGAGAGAGAGTGAGGAGGGGTCAGGGAGAGAGAGAGTGATGAGGGGTCAGGGAGAGAGAGAGTGAGGAGGGGGTCAGGGAGAGAGAGTGAGGAGGGTGTCAGGGAGAGAGAGTGAGGAGGGGGTCAGGGAGCCGGTGAGAGGGAGAGTGAGGAGGGGTCAGGGAGAGAGAGAGTGAGGAGGGGGTCAGGGAGAGAGAGAGTGAGGAGGGGGTCAGGGAGAGAGAGTGAGGAGGGGGTCAGGGAGAGAGAGTGAGGAGGGGTCAGGGAGAGAGAGAGTGAGGAGGGGGTCAGGGAGAGAGAGTAAGGAGGGGGGTCAGGGAGAGAGAGTGAGGAGGGGGTCAGGGAGCCGGGGAAAGGGAGAGTGAGGAGGGGGTCAGGGAGAGAGTGTGAGGAGGGGTCAGGGAGCCGGGGAGAGAGAGAGTGAGGAGGGGGTCAGGGAGAGGGAGAGTGAGGAGGGGTCAGGGAGAGAGAGTGAGGAGGGGTCAGGGAGAGAGAGAGTGAGGAGGGGTCAGGGAGAGAGAGAGTGAGGAGGGGTCAGGGAGAGAGAGAGTGAGGAGGGGTCAGGGAGAGAGAGTGAGGAGGGGTCAGGGAGAGAGAGTGAGGAGGGGTCAGGGAGAGAGAGAATGAGGAGGGGTAAGGGAGAGAGCGAGTGAGGAGGGGGTCAGGGAGAGAGAGAGTGAGGAGGGGGTCAGGGAGAGAGAGAGTGAGGAGGGGTCAGGGAGAGAGAGAGTGAGGAGGGGGTCAGGGAGAGAGAGAGTGAGGAGGGGGTCAGGGAGCGAGAGTGAGGAGGGGGTCAGGGAGCCGGTGAGAGGGAGAGTGAGGAGGGGTCAGGGAGCTGGGGAAAGGGAGAGTGAGGAGGGGGTCAGGGAGCAGGGGAGAGAGAGTGAGGAGGTGTCAGGGAGAGAGAGTGAGGAGGGGTCAGGGAGAGAGAGTGAGGAGGGGTCAGGGAGCCGGGGAAAGGGAGAGTGAGGAGGGGGTCAGGGAGAGGGAGAGTGAGGAGGGGTCAGGGAGCCGGTGAGAGGGAGAGAGAGAGTGAGGAGGGGTCAGGGAGAGAGAGAGTGAGGAGGGGGTCAGGGAGAGAGAGTGAGGAGGGGGTCAGGGATCCGGGGAGAGAGAGAGTGAGGAGGGGTCAGGGAGAGAGAGTGAGGAGGGGTCAGGGAGAGAGAGAGTGAGGAGGGGTCAGGGAGAGAGAGTGAGGAGGGGGTCAGGGAGAGAGAGAGTGAGGAGGGGTCAGGGAGAGAGAGAGTGAGGAGGGGGTCAGGGATCCGGGGAGAGAGAGAGTGAGGAGGGGTCAGGGAGAGAGAGAGTGAGGAGGGGTCAGGGAGAGGGAGAGAGAGAGTGAGGAGGGGTGAGGGAGAGGGAGAGTGAGGAGGGGTCAGGGAGAGAGAGAGAGTGAGGAGGGGTCAGGGAGAGAGACAGTGAGGAGGGGTCAGGGAGAGAGAGTGAGGAGGGGGTCAGGGAGAGAGAGTGAGGAGGGTTCAGGGAGAGAGAGAGAGTGAGGAGGGGTCAGGGAGAGAGAGAGTGAGGAGGGGTCAGGGAGAGAGAGAGTGAGGAGGGGTCAGGGAGAGAGAGTGAGGAGGGGGTCAGGGAGAGAGAGAGTGAGGAGGGGTCAGGGAGAGAGAGAGTGAGGAGGGGTCAGGGAGAGAGAGTGAGGAGGGGGTCAGGGAGAGAGAGTGAGGAGGGGGTCAGGGAGAGAGAGAGTGAGGAGGGGTCAGGGAGAGAGAGAGTGAGGAGGGGTCAGGGAGAGAGAGTGAGGAGGGGGTCAGGGAGAGAGTGAGTGAGGAGGGGTCAGGGAGAGAGAGAGTGAGGAGGGGTCAGGGAGAGGGAGAGTGAGGAGGGGTCAGGGAGAGAGAGAGTGAGGAGGGGTCAGGGAGAGAGAGAGTGAGGAGGGGTCAGGGAGAGAGAGAGTGAGGAGGGGCCAGGGAGAGAGAGAGTGAGGAGGGGTCAGGGAGCCGGGGAGAGGGAGAGTGAGGAGGGGTCAGGGAGAGAGAGAGTGAGGAGGGGTCAGGGAGAGAGAGAGTGAGGAGGGGTCAGGGAGAGAGAGAGTGAGGAGGGGGTCAGGGAGAGAGAGAGTGAGGAGGGGTCAGGGAGAGAGAGAGTGAGGAGGGGTCAGGGAGAGAGAGAGTGTGGAGGGGTCAGGGAGCTGGGGAGAGAGAGAGTGAGAAGGGGTCAGGGAGAGAGAGAGTGAGGAGGGGGTCAGGGAGAGGGAGAGTGAGGAGGGGTCAGGGAGAGAGAGAGTGAGGAGGGGGTCAGGGAGAGAGAGAGTGAGGAGGGGGTCAGTGAGAGAGAGAGTGAGGAGGGGTCAGGGAGAGGGAGAGTGAGGAGGGGTCAGGGAGAGAGAGAGTGAGGAGGGGTCAGGGAGAGAGAGAGAGTGAGGAGGGGGTCAGGGAGAGAGAGAGTGAGGAGGGGTCAGGGAGAGAGAGAGAGTGAGGAGGGGGTCAGGGAGAGAGAGAGTGAGGAGGGGTCAGGGAGAGAGAGTGAGGAGGGGGTCAGGGAGAGAGAGAGTGAGGAGGGGTCAGGGAGAGAGAGAGTGAGGAGGGGGTCAGGGAGCGAGAGTGAGGAGGGGGTCAGGGAGAGAGAGTGAGGAGGGGGTCAGGGAGCCGGTGAGAGGGAGAGTGAGAGTGAGGAGGGGTCAGGGAGAGAGAATGAGGAGGGGGTCAGGGAGAGAGAGAGTGAGGAGGGGTCAGGGAGAGAGAGAGTGAGGAGGGGTCAGGGAGAGAGAGAGTGAGGAGGGGTCAGGGAGAGAGAGAGTGAGGAGGGGTCAGGGAGAGAGAGAGTGAGGAGGGGTCAGGGAGAGAGAGAGTGAGGAGGGGTCAGGGAGCCGGGGAAAGGGAGAGTGAGGAGGGGGTCAGGGAGAGAGAGAGTGAGGAGGGGTCAGGGAGAGAGAGAGTGAGGAGGGGGTCAGGGAGAGAGAGAGTGAGGAGGGGTCAGGGAGAGAGAGAGTGAGGAGGGGTCAGGGAGAGAGAGAGTGAGGAGGGGTCAGGGAGAGAGAGAGTGAGGAGGGGTCAGGGAGAGAGAGAGTGTGGAGGGGTCAGGGAGAGAGAGAGTGTGAGGAGGGGTCAGGGAGAGAGAGAGTGAGGAGGGGGTCAGGGAGCGAGAGTGAGGAGGGGGTCAGGGAGAGAGAGAGTGAGGAGGGGTCAGGGAGAGAGAGAGTGAGGAGGGGGTCAGGGAGAGGGAGAGAGGAGGGGTCAGGGAGAGAGAGAGAGTGAGGAGGGGTCAGGGAGAGAGAGAGAGTGAGGAGGGGGTCAGGGAGAGAGAGAGTGAGGAGGGGTCAGGGAGAGAGAGTGAGGAGGGGGTCAGGGAGAGAGAGAGTGAGGAGGGGTCAGGGAGAGAGAGAGTGAGGAGGGGGTCAGGGAGCGAGAGTGAGGAGGGGGTCAGGGAGAGAGAGTGAGGAGGGGGTCAGGGAGCCGGTGAGAGGGAGAGTGAGAGTGAGGAGGGGTCAGGGAGAGAGAATGAGGAGGGGGTCAGGGAGAGAGAGAGTGAGGAGGGGTCAGGGAGAGAGAGAGTGAGGAGGGGTCAGGGAGAGAGAGAGTGAGGAGGGGTCAGGGAGAGAGAGAGTGAGGAGGGGTCAGGGAGAGAGAGAGTGAGGAGGGGTCAGGGAGAGAGAGAGTGAGGAGGGGTCAGGGAGCCGGGGAAAGGGAGAGTGAGGAGGGGGTCAGGGAGAGAGAGAGTGAGGAGGGGTCAGGGAGAGAGAGAGTGAGGAGGGGGTCAGGGAGAGAGAGAGTGAGGAGGGGTCAGGGAGAGAGAGAGTGAGGAGGGGTCAGGGAGAGAGAGAGTGAGGAGGGGTCAGGGAGAGAGAGAGTGAGGAGGGGTCAGGGAGAGAGAGAGTGTGGAGGGGTCAGGGAGAGAGAGAGTGTGAGGAGGGGTCAGGGAGAGAGAGAGTGAGGAGGGGGGTCAGGGAGCGAGAGTGAGGAGGGGGTCAGGGAGAGAGTGTGAGGAGGGGTCAGGGAGAGAGAGAGTGAGGGGGGGTCAGGGAGAGAGAGTGAGGAGGGGTCAGGGAGCCGGGGAAAGGGAGAGTGAGGAGGGGGTCAGGGAGAGAGAGAGTGAGGAGGGGTCAGGGAGCCGGGGAAAGGGAGAGTGAGGAGGGGGTCAGGGAGAGAGAGAGTGAGGAGGGGTCAGGGAGCTGGGGAGAGAGAGAGTGAGGAGGGGGTCAGGGAGAGAGACAGTGAGGAGGGGTCAGGAAGCCGGGGAGTGGGAGTGAGGAGGGGTTAGGGAGAGTGGGAGTGAGGAGGGGTTAGGGAGAGAGAGAGTGAGGAGGGGTCAGGGAGCCGGGGAAAAGGAGAGTGAGGAGGGGGTCAGGGAGCAGGGGAGAGGGAGATTGAGGAGGGGTCAGGGAGAGAGAGTGAGGAGGGGGTCAGGGAGCAGGGGAGAGGGAGAGTGAGGAGGGGGTCAGGGCGCAGGGGAGAGGGAGAGTGAGGAGGGGTCAGGGAGTCAGGGAGAGAGAGAGTGAGGAGGGGGTCAGGGAGAGAGAGTGAGGAGGGAATCAGGGAGCTGGGGAGAGAGAGAGTGAGGAGGGGGGTCAGGGAGAGAGAGTGAGGAGGGGTCAGGGAGCCGGGGAAAGGGAGAGTGAGGAGGGGGTCAGGGAGAGGGAGAGTGAGGAGGGGGTCAGGGAGCCGGTGAGAGGGAGAGAGAGAGTGAGGAGGGAGTCAGGGAGAGAGAGAGTGAGGAGGGAGTCAGGGAGAGAGAGTGAGGAGGGGGTCAGGGAGAGAGAGTGAGGAGGGGGTCAGGGAGCAGGGGAGAGGGAGAGTGAGGAGGGGTCAGGGAGCCGGGGAACGAGAGAGTGAGGAGGGGTCAGGGAGAGAGAGTGAGGAGGGGGTCAGGGAGAGAGAGTGAGGAGGGGTTCAGGGAGCCGGGGAGAGAGAGAGTGAGGAGGGGTGAGGGAGAGAGAGTGAGGAGGGGGTCAGGGAGAGAGAGTGAGGAGGGGGTCAGGGAGCCGGGGAAAGGGAGAGTGAGGAGGGGTCAGGGAGCCGGGGAGGGAGAGTGAGGAGGGGTCAGGGAGAGAGAGAGAGTGAGGAGGGGTCAGGAGAGAGAGAGAGTGAGGAGGGGTCAGGGAGAGAGAGAGTGAGGAGGGGGTCAGGGAGCGAGAGTGAGGAGGGGGTCAGGGAGAGAGAGTGAGGAGGGGGTCAGGGAGCCGGTGAGAGGGAGAGTGAGAGTGAGGAGGGGTCAGGGAGAGAGAATGAGGAGGGGGTCAGGGAGAGAGAGAGTGAGGAGGGGTCAGGGAGAGAGAGAGTGAGGAGGGGTCAGGGAGAGAGAGAGTGAGGAGGGGTCAGGGAGAGAGAGAGTGAGGAGGGGTCAGGGAGAGAGAGAGTGAGGAGGGGTCAGGGAGAGAGAGAGTGAGGAGGGGTCAGGGAGCCGGGGAAAGGGAGAGTGAGGAGGGGGTCAGGGAGAGAGAGAGTGAGGAGGGGTCAGGGAGAGAGAGAGTGAGGAGGGGGTCAGGGAGAGAGAGAGTGAGGAGGGGTCAGGGAGAGAGAGAGTGAGGAGGGGTCAGGGAGAGAGAGAGTGAGGAGGGGTCAGGGAGAGAGAGAGTGAGGAGGGGTCAGGGAGAGAGAGAGTGTGGAGGGGTCAGGGAGAGAGAGAGTGTGAGGAGGGGTCAGGGAGAGAGAGAGTGAGGAGGGGGTCAGGGAGCGAGAGTGAGGAGGGGGTCAGGGAGAGAGTGTGAGGAGGGGTCAGGGAGAGAGAGAGTGAGGGGGGGTCAGGGAGAGAGAGAGTGAGGAGGGGGTCAGGGAGAGGGAGAGAGGAGGGGTCAGGGAGAGAGAGTGAGGAGGGGTCAGGGAGCCGGGGAAAGGGAGAGTGAGGAGGGGGTCAGGGAGAGAGAGAGTGAGGAGGGGTCAGGGAGCCGGGGAAAGGGAGAGTGAGGAGGGGGTCAGGGAGAGAGAGAGTGAGGAGGGGTCAGGGAGCTGGGGAGAGAGAGAGTGAGGAGGGGGTCAGGGAGAGAGACAGTGAGGAGGGGTCAGGAAGCCGGGGAGTGGGAGTGAGGAGGGGTTAGGGAGAGTGGGAGTGAGGAGGGGTTAGGGAGAGAGAGAGTGAGGAGGGGTCAGGGAGCCGGGGAAAAGGAGAGTGAGGAGGGGGTCAGGGAGCAGGGGAGAGGGAGATTGAGGAGGGGTCAGGGAGAGAGAGTGAGGAGGGGGTCAGGGAGCAGGGGAGAGGGAGAGTGAGGAGGGGGTCAGGGCGCAGGGGAGAGGGAGAGTGAGGAGGGGTCAGGGAGTCAGGGAGAGAGAGAGTGAGGAGGGGGTCAGGGAGAGAGAGTGAGGAGGGAATCAGGGAGCTGGGGAGAGAGAGAGTGAGGAGGGGGTCAGGGAGAGAGAGTGAGGAGGGGTCAGGGAGCCGGGGAAAGGGAGAGTGAGGAGGGGGTCAGGGAGAGGGAGAGTGAGGAGGGGGTCAGGGAGCCGGTGAGAGGGAGAGAGAGAGTGAGGAGGGAGTCAGGGAGAGAGAGAGTGAGGAGGGAGTCAGGGAGAGAGAGTGAGGAGGGGGTCAGGGAGAGAGAGTGAGGAGGGGGTCAGGGAGCAGGGGAGAGGGAGAGTGAGGAGGGGTCAGGGAGCCGGGGAAAGAGAGAGTGAGGAGGGGTCAGGGAGAGAGAGTGAGGAGGGGGTCAGGGAGAGAGAGTGAGGAGGGGTTCAGGGAGCCGGGGAGAGAGAGAGTGAGGAGGGGTGAGGGAGAGAGAGTGAGGAGGGGGTCAGGGAGAGAGAGTGAGGAGGGGGTCAGGGAGCCGGGGAAAGGGAGAGTGAGGAGGGGTCAGGGAGCCGGGGAGGGAGAGTGAGGAGGGGTCAGGGAGAGAGAGAGAGTGAGGAGGGGTCAGGGAGAGAGAGAGAGTGAGGAGGGGTCAGGGAGAGAGAGAGAGTGAGGAGGGGTCAGGGAGAGAGAGAGTGAGGAGGGGTCAGGGTGAGAGAGAGAGTGAGGAGGGGTCAGGGAGAGAGAGAGAGTGAGGAGGGGTCAGGGAGAGAGAGAGAGTGAGGAGGGGTCAGGGAGAGAGAGAGAGTGAGGAGGGGTCAGGGAGAGAGAGAGAGTGAGGAGGGGTCAGGGAGAGAGAGAGAGTGAGGAGGGGTCAGGGAGAGAGAGTGAGGAGGGGTCAGGGAGAGAGAGTGAGGAGGGGTCAGGGAGAGAGAGTGAGGAGGGCTCAGGGAGAGAGAGTGAGGAGGGGGTCAGGGAGAGAGAGAGTGAGGAGGGGGTCAGGGAGAGAGAGAGTGAGGAGGGGTCAGGGAGAGAGAGAGTGAGGAGGGGTCAGGGAGCCGGGGAAAGGGAGAGTGAGGAGGGGGTCAGGGAGAGAGTGAGGAGGGGTCAGGGAGAGAGAGTGAGGAGGGGGTCAGGGAGAGAGAGTGAGGAGGGGTCAGGGAGAGAGAGAGTGAGGAGGGGTCAGGGAGAGAGAGAGTGAGGAGGGGTCAGGGAGAGAGAGAGTGAGGAGGGGTCAGGGAGAGAGAAAGTGAGGAGGGGTCAGGGAGCCGGGGAGAGAGAGAGTGAGGAGGGGTCAGGGAGAGAGAGAGTGAGGAGGGGGTCAGAGAGCCGGGGAGGGAGAGAGTGAGGAGGGGTCAGGGAGAGAGAGAGTGAGGAGGGGGTCAGAGAGCCGGGGAGGGAGAGAGTGAGGAGGGGTCAGGGAGAGAGAGAGTGAGGAGGGGTCAGGGAGAGAGAGTGAGGAGGGAGTCAGGGAGAGAGAGTGAGGAGGGGGTCAGGGAGAGAGAGAGTGAGGAGGGGTCAGGGAGAGAGAGAGTGAGGAGGGGTCAGGGAGAGAGAGAGTGAGGAGGGGTCAGGGAGCCGGGGAAAGGGAGAGTGAGGAGGGGGTCAGGGAGAGGGAGAGTGAGGAGGGGGTCAGGGAGAGAGAGTGAGGAGGGGGTCAGGGAGAGAGAGTGAGGAGGGGTCAGGGAGAGAGAGTGAGGAGGGGGTCAGGGAGAGAGAGTGAGGAGGGGGTCAGGGAGAGAGAGTGAGGAGGGGTCAGGGAGAGAGAGAGTGAGGAGGGGTCAGGGAGAGAGAGTGAGGAGGGGGTCAGGGAGAGAGAGAGTGAGGAGGGGTCAGGGAGAGAGAGAGTGAGGAGGGGTCAGGGAGAGAGAGAGTGAGGAGGGGGTCAGGGAGAGGGAGAGTGAGGAGGGGGTCAGGGAGAGGGAGAGTGAGGAGGGGGTCAGGGAGAGAGAAAGTGAGGAGGGGGTCAGGGAGAGAGAGTGAGGAGGTGTCAGGGAGAGAGAGTGAGGAGGGGTCAGGGAGCCGGGGAAAGGGAGAGTGAGGAGGGGGTCAGGGAGAGGGAGAGTGAGGAGGGGTCAGGGAGAGGGAGAGTGAGGAGGGGGTCAGGGAGAGAGAGTGAGGAGGGGGTCAGGGAGAGAGAGTGAGGAGGGGGTCAGGGAGAGAGAGTGAGGAGGGGTCAGGGAGAGAGAGAGTGAGGAGGGGTCAGGGAGCCGGGGAAAGGGAGAGTGAGGAGGGGGTCAGGGAGAGGGAGAGTGAGGAGGGGGTCAGGGAGAGAGAGTGATGAGGGGGTTAGGGAGAGAGAGTGATGAGGGGGTCAGGGAGAGAGAGTGATGAGGGGGTCAGGGAGCCGGGGAGAGAGAGAGAGAGAGAGGCGGGGGTCAGGGAGAGAGAGTGATGAGGGGGTCAGGGAGAGAGAGTGATGAGGGGGTCAGGGAGAGAGAGTGATGAGGGGGTCAGGGAGCCGGGGAGAGAGAGAGAGAGAGGCGGGGGTCAGGGAGAGAGAGTGAGGAGGGGGTTAGGGAGAGAGAGTGATGAGGGGGTCAGGGAGCCGGGGAGAGAGAGAGAGTGATGAGGGGGTCAGGGGGAGAGAGTGATGAGGGGGTTAGGGAGAGAGAGTGATGAGGGGGTCAGGGAGAGAGAGTGATGAGGGGGTCAGGGAGAGAGAGAGTGAGGAGGGGTCAGGGAGAGAGAGAGTGAGGAGGGGTCAGGGAGAGAGAGAGTGAGGAGGGGTCAGGGAGAGAGAGAGTGAGGAGGGGTCAGGGAGAGAGAGAGTGAGGAGGGGTCAGGGAGAGAGAGAGTGAGGAGGGGTCAGGGAGCCGGGGAAAGGGAGAGTGAGGAGGGGGTCAGGGAGAGAGAGAGTGAGGAGGGGTCAGGGAGCCGGGGAGAGAGAGAGTGAGGAGGGGTCAGGGAGAGAGAGAGTGAGGAGGGGTCAGGGAGAGAGAGAGTGAGGAGGGGTCAGGGAGAGAGAGAGTGAGGAGGGGTCAGGGAGAGAGAGAGTGAGGAGGGGTCAGGGAGAGAGAGAGTGAGGAGGGGTCAGGGAGAGAGAGAGTGAGGAGGGGTCAGGGAGAGAGAGAGTGAGGAGGGGTCAGGGAGAGAGAGAGTGAGGAGGGGTCAGGGAGAGAGAGAGTGAGGAGGGGTCAGGGAGAGAGAGAGTGAGGAGGGGTCAGGGAGCCGGGGAAAGGGAGAGTGAGGAGGGGGTCAGGGAGAGAGAGAGTGAGGAGGGGTCAGGGAGCCGGGGAGAGAGAGAGTGAGGAGGGGTCAGGGAGAGAGAGAGTGAGGAGGGGTCAGGGAGAGAGAGAGTGAGGAGGGGTCAGGGAGAGAGAGAGTGAGGAGGGGGGTCAGGGAGAGAGAGAGTGAGGAGGGGTCAGGGAGCGAGAGTGAGGAGGGGGTCAGGGAGAGAGTGTGAGGAGGGGTCAGGGAGAGAGAGAGTGAGGGGGGGTCAGGGAGAGAGAGAGTGAGGAGGGGGTCAGGGAGAGGGAGAGAGGAGGGGTCAGGGAGAGAGAGTGAGGAGGGGTCAGGGAGCCGGGGAAAGGGAGAGTGAGGAGGGGGTCAGGGAGAGAGAGAGTGAGGAGGGGTCAGGGAGCTGGGGAGAGAGAGAGTGAGGAGGGGGTCAGGGAGAGAGACAGTGAGGAGGGGTCAGGAAGCCGGGGAGTGGGAGTGAGGAGGGGTTAGGGAGAGTGGGAGTGAGGAGGGGTTAGGGAGAGAGAGAGTGAGGAGGGGTCAGGGAGCCGGGGAAAAGGAGAGTGAGGAGGGGGTCAGGGAGCAGGGGAGAGGGAGATTGAGGAGGGGTCAGGGAGAGAGAGTGAGGAGGGGGTCAGGGAGCAGGGGAGAGGGAGAGTGAGGAGGGGGTCAGGGCGCAGGGGAGAGGGAGAGTGAGGAGGGGTCAGGGAGTCAGGGAGAGAGAGAGTGAGGAGGGGGTCAGGGAGAGAGAGTGAGGAGGGAATCAGGGAGCTGGGGAGAGAGAGAGTGAGGAGGGGGTCAGGGAGAGAGAGTGAGGAGGGGTCAGGGAGCCGGGGAAAGGGAGAGTGAGGAGGGGGTCAGGGAGAGGGTGTGTGAGGAGGGGGTCAGGGAGAGGGAGAGTGAGGAGGGGGTCAGGGAGCCGGTGAGAGGGAGAGAGAGAGTGAGGAGGGAGTCAGGGAGAGAGAGAGTGAGGAGGGAGTCAGGGAGAGAGAGTGAGGAGGGGGTCAGGGAGCCGGGGAAAGAGAGAGTGAGGAGGGGTCAGGGAGAGAGAGTGAGGAGGGGGTCAGGGAGAGAGAGTGAGGAGGGGTTCAGGGAGCCGGGGAGAGAGAGAGTGAGGAGGGGTGAGGGAGAGAGAGTGAGGAGGGGGTCAGGGAGAGAGAGTGAGGAGGGGGTCAGGGAGCCGGGGAAAGGGAGAGTGAGGAGGGGTCAGGGAGCCGGGGAGGGAGAGTGAGGAGGGGTCAGGGAGAGAGAGAGAGTGAGGAGGGGTCAGGGAGAGAGAGAGAGTGAGGAGGGGTCAGGGAGAGAGAGAGTGAGGAGGGGTCAGGGTGAGAGAGAGAGTGAGGAGGGGTCAGGGAGAGAGAGAGAGTGAGGAGGGGTCAGGGAGAGAGAGAGAGTGAGGAGGGGTCAGGGAGAGAGAGAGAGTGAGGAGGGGTCAGGGAGAGAGAGAGAGTGAGGAGGGGTCAGGGAGAGAGAGTGAGGAGGGGTCAGGGGGAGAGAGTGAGGAGGGGTCAGGGGGAGAGAGTGAGGAGGGGGTCAGGGAGAGAGAGTGAGGAGGGGGTCAGGGAGAGAGAGTGAGGAGGGGTCAGGGAGAGAGAGAGTGAGGAGGGGTCAGGGAGAGAGAGAGTGAGGAGGGGTCAGGGAGAGAGAGAGTGAGGAGGGGTCAGGGAGAGAGAGAGTGAGGAGGGGGTCAGAGAGCCGGGGAGGGAGAGAGTGAGGAGGGGTCAGGGAGAGAGAGAGTGAGGAGGGGTCAGGGAAAGAGAGTGAGGAGGGAGTCAGGGAGAGAGAGTGAGGAGGGGGTCAGGGAGAGAGAGAGTGAGGAGGGGTCAGGGAGAGAGAGAGTGAGGAGGGGTCAGGGAGAGAGAGAGTGAGGAGGGGTCAGGGAGCCGGGGAAAGGGAGAGTGAGGAGGGGGTCAGGGAGAGGGAGAGTGAGGAGGGGGTCAGGGAGAGAGAGTGAGGAGGGGGTCAGGGAGAGAGAGTGAGGAGGGGTCAGGGAGAGAGAGTGAGGAGGGGGTCAGGGAGAGAGAGTGAGGAGGGGGTCAGGGAGAGAGAGTGAGGAGGGGGTCAGGGAGAGAGAGAGTGAGGAGGGGTCAGGGAGAGAGAGTGAGGAGGGGTCAGGGAGAGAGAGAGTGAGGAGGGGGTCAGGGAGAGAGAGAGTGAGGAGGGGGTCAGGGAGAGAGTGAGGAGGGGTCAGGGAGAGAGAGTGAGGAGGGGGTCAGGGAGAGAGAGAGTGAGGAGGGGTCAGGGAGAGAGAGAGTGAGGAGGGGTCAGGGAGAGAGAGAGTGAGGAGGGGGTCAGGGAGAGGGAGAGTGAGGAGGGGGTCAGGGAGAGGGAGAGTGAGGAGGGGGTCAGGGAGAGAGAAAGTGAGGAGGGGGTCAGGGAGAGAGAGTGAGGAGGTGTCAGGGAGAGAGAGTGAGGAGGGGTCAGGGAGCCGGGGAAAGGGAGAGTGAGGAGGGGGTCAGGGAGAGGGAGAGTGAGGAGGGGTCAGGGAGAGGGAGAGTGAGGAGGGGGTCAGGGAGAGAGAGTGAGGAGGGGGTCAGGGAGAGAGAGTGAGGAGGGGGTCAGGGAGAGAGAGTGAGGAGGGGTCAGGGAGAGAGAGAGTGAGGAGGGGTCAGGGAGCCGGGGAAAGGGAGAGTGAGGAGGGGGTCAGGGAGAGGGAGAGTGAGGAGGGGGTCAGGGAGAGAGAGTGATGAGGGGGTCAGGGAGAGAGAGTGAGGAGGGGGTCAGGGAGAGAGAGTGATGAGGGGGGTCAGGGAGCCGGGGAGAGAGAGAGAGAGAGGCGGGGGTCAGGGAGAGAGAGTGAGGAGGGGGTTAGGGAGAGAGAGTGATGAGGGGGTCAGGGAGCCGGGGAGAGAGAGAGAGTGATGAGGGGGTCAGGGGGAGAGAGTGAGGAGGGGGTTAGGGAGAGAGAGTGATGAGGGGGTCAGGGAGCCGGGGAGAGAGAGAGAGTGATGAGGGGGTCAGGGGGAGAGAGTGATGAGGGGGTTAGGGAGAGAGAGTGATGAGGGGGTCAGGGAGCCGGGGAGAGAGAGAGAGAGAGGCGGGGGTCAGGGAGAGAGAGTGAGGAGGGGGTTCGGGAGAGAGAGTGATGAGGGGGTCAGGGAGCCGGGGAGAGAGAGAGAGTGATGAGGGGGTCAGGGGGAGAGAGTGATGAGGGGGTTAGGGAGAGAGAGTGATGAGGGGGTCAGGGAGAGAGAGTGATGAGGGGGTCAGGGGGAGAGAGTGAGGAGGGGGTCAGGGAGAGAGAGTGATGAGGGGGTCAGGGAGAGAGAGTGAGGAGGGGGTCAGGGAGAGAGAGTGATGAGGGGGTCAGGGAGCCGGGGAGAGAGAGAGAGAGAGGCGGGGGTCAGTGCAGGCGTTGGGCACACGAGCGGCAGAAAGGGCGGAGGGGGAGGGAGGAGGGGGAATTGCGGGAGGGTTTGGGGGGTGGGGGCGGGGGGGAGAGATTGACCCAGGGACGCGCAGTGACCGTGCCGGGAGGGAGGGAGGGCTGGGGAGGGGGAAGCTGTCCACATCGACCACCCCGTGACAGACGGCGCCGGGGTCCAGCTGGGTGTCCGGGCACACGGACAGTTGGCACCACCATTGACGCAGCTCGGCACCCTCCCCAGCGTCGAGGGAACAGCCCACCTTGCCGCCACCAGCCGCACCTGTCTCCCTGGCGCGGGACGATCGACTGCAGGAACCGTCGCACCACTGGACAGTCTCCAGTCAGTCACAAGCCCGCACACACTCCCCTGCGAATCACACATCACCACCCCCCCACCCCCGCCCCACATTCCCCCATGCAACGACGCGCACCCACTCTCTCCCCCTCCCCACTCCTGCCTGCCTACACACCCTCCTCCCCCCACCATTCACACGAGCGCTCATTCCCACAGGCGGAAGGTAAAGCTCCCTCCACAACCGTCCCCATCAAACACTCCCAGGACAGGTACAGCACGGGGTTAGATACAGAGTAAATCTCCCTCTACACCATCCCCATCAAACACTCCCAGGACAGGTACAGCACGGGGTTAGATAAAGAGTAAAGCTCCCTCTACATCGTTCCCATCAAACACTCCCAGGACAGGTACAGCACGGGGTTAGATAAAGAGTAAATCTCCCTCTACACTGTCCCCATCAAACACTCCCAGGACAGGTACAGCACGGGGTTAGATACAGAGTAAAGCTCCCTCTACACCGTCCCCATCAAACACTCCCAGGACAGGTACAGCACGGGGTTAGATACAGAGTAAATCTCCCTCTACACTGTCCCCATCAAACACTCCCAGGACAGGTACAGCACGGGGTTAGATACAGAGTAAAGCTCCCTCTACACCGTCCCCATCAAACACTCCCAGGACAGGTACAGCACGGGGTTAGATACAGAGTAAATCTCCCTCTACACCGTCCCCATCAAACACTCCCAGGACAGGTACAGCACGGGGTTAGATACAGAGTAAAGCTCCCTCTACACTGTCCCCATCAAACACTCCCAGGACAGGGACAGCACGGGGTTAGATACAGAGTAAATCTCCCTCTACACTGTCCCCATCAAACACTCCCAGGACAAGTACAGCACGGGGTTAGATACAGAGTAAATCTCCCTCTACACTGTCCCCATCAAACACTCCCAGGACAGGTACAGCACGGGGTTAGATACAGAGTAAATCTCCCTCTACACCGTCCCCATCAAACACTCCCAGGACAGGTACAGCACGGGGTTAGATACAGAGTAAATCTCCCTCTACACCGTCCCCATCAAACACTCCCAGGACAGGTACAGCACGGGGTTAGATACAGAGTAAATCTCCCTCTACACCGTCCCCATCAAACACTCCCAGGACAGGTACAGCACGGGGTTAGATACAGAGTAAATCTCCCTCTACACCGTCCCCATCAAACACTCCCAGGACAGGTACAGCACGGGGTTAGATATAGAATAAAGCTCCCTCTCCACCGTCCCCATCAAACACTCCCAGGACAGGTACAGCACGGGGTTAGATACAGAGTAAATCTCCCTCTACAATGTCCCCATCAAACACTCCCAGGACAGGTACAGCACGGGGTTAGATACAGAGTAAATCTCCCTCTACACTGTCCCCATCAAACACTCCCAGGACAGGTACAGCACGGGGTTAGATACAGAGTAAAGCTCCCTCTACACTGTCCCCACCAAACACTCCCAGGACAGGTACAGCACGGGGTTAGATACAGAGTAAAGCTCCCTCTACACTGTCCCCATCAAACACTCCCAGGACAGGTACAGCACGGGGTTAGATACGAAATGCAGCCTCGGTCTAGACTCGCTGCCCACCTTGTACAGTCTCTGGTCTTCTGGCAACCGCTTGAGAATCCCTTCCACGACCTTTTTGAGTTCCAACACCGTGGTCGATTCCTTGGCGTCTGTGAATATGGTTGTCCTGTGCCGGCGTATCATTAGAAAGACATCCTTTGGTGGCGGGGTAGGGTGAAAGAAAGGGCGGGGGGGTGGTGGAGAGAAACGGAGGAGCGGTTAAATGCCAGCGAACCGGAGTGGGGGGGGGGGGTGGGGGGGGGCAGGAGACGGCCCCCTGCTCTCCCCATTACCCAACACAAATCTATCCACCCCCCTCTCTCAAAATTTCCAGTTCCCACCCTGCCCCCCACCAAAGGAAACAGCTTCATCCTCCCCCCCCCCACCCCGCCAAAGGGACTTGGGAAGGTCGCCTGGTTCCACCCCGGTGGTGTCGGAAGGCAGCGCTAACCCAGCGCCACAGTGCCGCCGCTGGTGGGAGGCTGCAACTGCGGCGTGACGGGTTTACATGGGATCTTAGCATTGCAAATGCGGAGGAAGGTGTTGAAGGCCGGAAAAGGTGAATCCAAAATGGTTTTCAGGAGTCGAGAGTCTCCCCCCCCACCCCCCACCCCCACCGCCACCGAGTCCCGTCATTTGGCGTAGTTTGCAGGCTTTTTCATCGCTCGCGGATGCGAATCCCACAGCACCTGGCGAAGATAAAATTGAACTAATAGAAAAGATCATCAGACGTAGGAGCAGAAATGAGGCCATTCGGCCCATCGAGTCTGCTCTGCCATTCAATCATGGCTGATAAGTTTCTCAACCCCATTCTCCCGCCTTCTCCCCGTAACCTTTGATCCCCTTACCAATCAAGAACCTATCGATCTCGGTCTTAAATACACTCAATGACCCGGCCTCCACAGTCTTCTGTGGCAATGAATTCCATAGATTCACCACTCTCTGGCTAAAGAAGTTTCTCCTCATCTCTGTTCTAAAAGGTCTTCCCTTTACTCTGAGGCTGTGCCCTCGGGTCCTAGTCTCTCCTACTAATGGAAACATCTTCCCCACGTCCACTCCATCCAGGCCTTTCAGTGTTCTGTAAGTTTCAATCAGATCCCCCTCCTCATCCTTCTAAACTCCATCGTGTATAGACCCAGAGTCCTCAAACCTTCCTCATATGTTAAGCCTTTCATTCCTGGGATCGTTCTCGTGAACCTCCTCTGGAACCTCTCCAGGGCCAGATCATCCTTCCTGAGATACACGGGGCCCAAAATTGCTCACAATATTCTAAACGTGGTCTGACCAGAGCCTTATAAAGCCTCAGCAGCACATCCCTGCTTTTATACTCTAGTCCTCTCGAAATAAATGCCAACATCGAATTTGCCTTCCTAACTACCGACTCAACCTGCAAGTTAACCTTAAGGGAATCCTGGACGAGGACTCCCCAAGTCCCTTTGCACTCCAGATTTCTGAATTAAAAAGCTAGACTTGATAATCGTGACCACGAAACCATTGTCCGATTGTCCTGAAAACTTATCTGGCTCACTCACGTCCTCTAGGGGATGAAATCTGCCCTCCTCACCCGCTCTGGCCTACATGTGACTCCAGACCCACAGCAATGTGGCTGTCCTTTAACAGCCCCTCTGAAATGGTCACTCAGTTGTATAAAATACGCTACGAAACCTTTAACAAAAAAAGGGAATGAAACCGAACGGACCACCCGGCATTGACCTAGGCACCGGAAACGACAACGGCAAACTCAGCCCCATCGACCCCGCAAAGCCCCCTCCTCGCTCACTCCTGGGGGCTGGTGCCAAAACTGGCAGAGCTGTCTCCCAGACTACTCAAGGTACAGCCTGACACAGTCATCCTCACTGAATCATACCTTACAGGAAAATGTCCCAGACTCCACCATCACCGTCCCTCTGGGTATGTCCTGTCCCACCGGCAGGGCAGACCCGGCAGAGTTTGGGACACAGGGGTATATACAGTCGGGAGGGAGTTGCTCCAGGGGGTTCCCTCAACATCGACTCCAGACCCCGTGAAGTCTCATGGCATCAGGTCAAATGTGGGCAAGGAAACCTCCTGCTGGTTACCACGTGCCGCCCTCACTCAGCTGACCACTCGGTGCTCCTCTATGTTGAACACCGCTTGGAGGAAGCACCGAGGGTGGCGAGGGCGCAGAATGTGCTCTGGGTGGGGGGACTTCAATGTCCATCACCAAGAGTGGCTCGGTAGCACCAGTACTGACCGAGCTGGCTGAGTCCCAAAGGACATAACAGCTAGACTGGGTCTGTGGCAGATGGTAGAGGGAACCAACAAGAGGGAAACACATACTTGACTTTGATTATCGGTAGGAGTGACCACCACACAGTCCCTGTCTTCGCACTGAGGTTACCCTCCATCGTGTTGACTGGCGCTACCACCGTGCTAAATGGGATAGACTTCAAACAGATCTAGCAACTCAAGACTGGGCATCCACGAGGCGCTGTGGTCCATCAGCAGCAGCAGAATTGTACTTGAACACAATCTGTAACCTCATGGCCCGGTATATCCCCCAACTCTACCATTACCATCAAGCCAAGGGATCAACGCAGGACTACTTGTGTGTCAAACAGCATAAGCAGCAAGTGACAGACAGAGCTAAGCGATCCCACAACCAACAGATCAGATCTAAGCTCTGCAGTCCTGCCACATCCAGTCGTGAATGGTGGTGGACAATTAAACAGCTCACTGGGAGGAAGAGGCTCCACAAGTATCCCCTTCCTCGGTGATGGAGGAGACCAGCACATCAGTGCAAAAGATAGGGCTGAAGCATTTGCTACAATCTTCAGCCAGAAGTGCCGAGTGGATGATCCATCTCAGCCTCCTCCAGAGGTCCCTAGCATCACAGATGCCAGTCTTTAGCCAATTCAATTCACTCCACGTGATATCAAGAAACGGCTGAAGGCACTGGATAATGCAAAGGCTATGGGCCCTGACAATATTCCAGCAATAGTGCTAGAGACTTGTGCTCCAGTACTTGCCGAGTCCCTAGCCAAGCTGTTCCAGTACAGCTCCAACACTGGCATCTACCCGGCTATGTGGAAAATTGCCCAGGTATGTCCTGTACACAAAAAGCAGGACAAATCCAACCCGATCAATTACTGTCCCATCTGTTTACTCTCCATCATCGGTAAAGTGATGGAAGGGGTCATCAACAGAGCTACCAAGCGTCACTTGCTTAGCAATAACCTGCTCACTGATGCCCAGTTTGGGTTCCGCCAGGGCCACTCAGCTCCTGACCTCATTACAGCCTTGGTTCAAACATGCATAACAGAGCTGAACTCCCGAGGTGAGGTGAGAGTGACTGCCCTTGATATCAAGGCAGCATTTGACCGAGTGTGGCATCAAGAAGCCCCAGCAAAACTGGAGTCAGTGGGGATCAGGGGGAAAACTCTCCGCTGGTTGGAGTCATACCCAGCACAAAGGAAGATGGTTGTGGTTGTTGGAGGTCAGTCATCTCAGCTCCAGGACATCACTGCAAGAGTTCCTCAGGGTTAGTGTCCTCGGCCCAACCATCTTCAGCTGCTTCATCAATGACCTTCCTTCCATCATAAGGTCAGAAGTGGGGATGTTCACTGATGTTTGCACAATGTTCAGCACCATTCGCGACTCCTCAGATACTGAAGCAGCCTCTTGGCCAAATGCAGCAAGACCTGGACACTATCCAGGCTCAGGGCTGACAAGTGGCAAATAACATTCACACCACACAAGTACCAGGCAATGACCATCTCCAACAAGACAGAATCCAAACAACGCCCCCTTGACATTCAATGGCATCACCATCACTGAATCCCCCACTATCAACATTCTGGGGGCTACCATTGACCAGAAACTGAGCTGGAACCAGCCATATAAATACTGTGGTAACAAGAGCAGGTCAGAGGCTGGGAATCCTGCGGAGAGTGACTCACCTCCTGACTCCCCCAAAGCCTGTCCACCATCTACAAGGCACCAGTCAGGAGTGTGATGGAATACTCTCCACTTGCCTGGATGAGTGCAGCTCGCACAACACTCAAGAAGCTCGACACCATCCAGGATAAAGCAGTCCCGCTTGATCGGCACCACATCCACAAACATTCACTTCCTCCACCACCGATGCACAGGGGCAGCAGTGTGTGTACCATCTACAAAATGCACTGCAGCAACTCGCCAAGGCTTCTTCGACAGCGCCGCCCAAACCCACGACCTCTACCATCTAGAAGGACAAGGGCAGCAGACACATGGGGAACACCACCACCTGGAAGTTCCCCTCTGAGCTCCTCACCATCCCGACTTGGAAATATATCGGCCATTCCTTCACTGTCGCTGGGGTCAAAATCCTGGAACTCCCTTCCTAACAGCACTGTGGGTGTACCTACACCACACGGACAAAATCCTGGAACTCCCTCCCTAACAGCGCTGTGGGTGTACCTACACCACATGGGACAAAATCCTGGAACTCCCTCCCTAACAGCGCCGTGAGTGTACCTACACCACATGGGACAAAATCCTGGAACTCCCTCCCTAACAGCGCCGTGGGTGTACCTACACCACACGGACAGAATCCTGGAACTCCCTCCCTAACAGCGCCGTGGGTGTACCTATACCACACGGACAGAATCCTGGAACTCCCTCCCTAACAGCGCCGTGGGTGTACCTATACCACACGGACAGAATCCTGGAACTCCCTCCCTAACAGTGCCGTGGGTGTACCAACACCACATGGGGACAGCAGCGGCTCAAGCAGGCCGCTCACCCACCACCGTCTCAAGGGGGCAATTAGGGACGGGCAACAAATGCTGGGCCTGGCCAGCGAATGAAAAATAACCTCCTTGCTCTTGTGCTCTACGCCCCTATGAATAAAGCCCAGGACACTGTCTGCTTTATTAACCGCTCTCTCCCCCTGTCCTGCCCCCTTCAAAGATTTACACACATATACACCCCCCCCCACCCCACCCACCCCCAGCTCCCTCTGCTCCTGCACTCCCATCATGAATCACTTCGTACTCCTCTGTGTTAAACTGTGTCTGCCACTTGCCAGCCCATCTCAGGGCACCGATAGCTGACTGCCTACCACAAGAAAACCCTGAACCTCACCCCCCGACACGCGCCAGGACATCACACGCCAGGACATCACACCCCTTCACCCACCCTCCGACACTCCCCGTCTCGATGACTTCCCCTCTCCCAGTTCCGCGCCCACCACCTCCCTCGCAAACCAGCCCCTCCACCTCACCCCTACTGCCCAAGCCCGCTTCCCACCTCCCCATTTTCCCCGCTCTGCTCCCCCACCCCCATCAACATTCCGGCTTGATCCTGTTTCCCACAATACTCCCCCCCTCGATCCCTCAATTCTCCCCCCTCGATCCTGCACCTACACACCTCACTCCTCCACCTCATCAGTCCTCCCCTGCCACTCAATCCTCCCCCTCCCACTCAAACCTCCCCTCCAACCTCAATCCTCCCCAACACCTTAATCCTCCCCTCTCCACCCCCCTCAATCCTCCCCTCTCCACCCCCCTCAATCCTCCCCTCTCGTTCCCCCCTCAATCATCCCCTCTCCACCCCCCTCAATCCTCCCCTCTCCACCCCCCTCAATCCTCCCCTCTCCTTCCCCCCTCAATCCTCCCCTCTCCATCCCCCTCAATCCTCCCATCTGCCCTCAATCCTCTACCCCTTCTCCCTTAATCCTCCCCTCCTGTCTCCCCATCAATCCTCCCTCCCCTCAATCCTTCCCTTCACCCTCAATCCTCCCTCCTCCCTCCCTCAAACCTCCACCCTCCCTCCTTCAATCCTCCCCCTCATCTCCCCCCAGCCCCTCAATCTTCCCCTCCCCCCTCAATCCTCTCCCTTCACCTCCCCCGTCAATCCTCTCTCATCTCCCTCAATCCTCCCCTCTCCTCCCTCAAATCTCCCCCTTCAATCTGTCCCCTCCCTTCTCAATCCTTCCCCCTCCCCCTCAATCCTGCCCCCTCCTCCCTCCCTTCTCCTCCCTCAATCCTCCCCCTTCAATCTGTCCCCTCCCTTCTCAATCCTTCCCCCTCCGCCTCAATCCTTCCCCCTCCCTCCTCAATCCTGCCCCTGCCCCCTCAATCCTCCTTCTCCCTCCTCAATCCTCACCCTCTCCCCTCAATCTTCCCTCCTCCCCCACCTCCCTCAATCCTCCCCCCACCCAATCCTCCCCCCCACCTCCCTCAATCCTCCCATTCCCCCAATCCTCCCCCCCACCTCCAATCCTCCCCTCCCCCAATCTTCCCCCTCCCCCACCTCCCTCAATCATCCCCCCATCTCCAATCCTCCCCCCTCCCCCAATCTTGCCCCTCCCCCACCTCCCTCAATCCCCCCTTCCCCCCACCTCCCTCAATCCCCCCTTCCCCCCACCTCCCTCAATCCTCCCTTCCCCCCACCTCCCTCAATCCTCCCCCAACTCCCTCAATCCTCCCCCCTCCTCCCTCAATCCTCCCCCTCAATCCTCACCCCTGCCCCCACCTCCCTCAATCCTCCCCCTCCCCACCACCTCCCTCAATCCTCCCCCCTCCCACCACCTCCCTCAATCCTCCCCCCACCACCTCACTCAATCCTCCCCCCTCCCCCTCACTCAATCCTCCCCCTCACTCAATCCTCCCCCTCACTCAATCCTCCCCCTCACTCAATCCTCCCCCTCACTCAATCCTCCCCCTCACTCAATCCTCCCCCCTCCCCCTCACTCAATCCTCCCCCTCCCCCCACTCAATCCTCCCCCTCCCCCTCACTCAATCCTCCCCCTCCCCCTTCACTCAATCCTCCCCCCTCCCCTCAATCTTCCCCCCTCCCCTCAATCCTCCCCCTCTCCCCTCAATCCTCCCCCTCCCCTCCACCTCCCTCAATCCTCCCCCTCCCCACAATCTTCCCCCTCCCCTCCACCTCCCTCAATCCTCCCCCTCCCCTCAATCTTCCCCCCTCCCCTCAATCCTCCCCCTCCCCTCCACCTCCCTCAATCCTCCCCCTCCCCTCAATCTTCCCCCCTCCCCACAATCTTCCCCCCTCCCCTCCACCTCCCTCAATCCTCCCCCTCCCCTCAATCTTCCCCCTCCCCTCCACCTCCCTCAATCCTCCCCCTCCCCTCAATCTTCCCCCCTCCCCTCCACCTTCCCCCTCCCCTCAATCTTCCCCCCCTCAATCTTCCCCCTCCCCTCAATCTTCCCCCTCAATCTTCCCCCTCCCCTCCACCTCCCTCAATCCTCCCCCTCCCCTCCACCTCCCTCAATCCTCCCCCTCCCCTCAATCTTCCCCCTCCCCTCAATCTTCCCCCCCTCCCCTCCACCTCCCTCAATCCTCCCCCTCCCCTCAATCTTCCCCCTCCCCTCAATCTTCCCCCCTCCCCTCCACCTCCCTCAATCCTCCCCCTCCCCTCAATCTTCCCCCTCCCCTCAATCTTCCCCCTCCCCTCAATCTTCCCCCTCCCCTCAATCTTCCCCCTCCCCTCCACCTCCCTCAATCCTCCCCCTCCCCTCAATCTTCCCCCTCCCCTCAATCTTCCCCCCTCCCCTCCACCTCCCTCAATCCTCCCCCTCCCCTCAATCTTCCCCCCTCCCCTCAATCTTCCCCCCTCCCCTCCACCTCCCTCAATCCTCCCCCTCCCCTCAATCTTCCCCCCTCCCCTCAATCTTCCCCCTCCCCTCCACCTCCCTCAATCCTCCCCCTCCCCTCAATCCTCCCCCTCCCCTCAATCTTCCCCCCTCCCCTCAATCTTCCCCCCTCCCCTCAATCTTCCCCCCTCCCCTCCACCTCCCTCAATCCTCCCCCTCCCCTCAATCTTCCCCCCTCCCCTCAATCTTCCCCCTCCCCTCCACCTCCCTCAATCCTCCCCCTCCCCTCAATCCTCCCCCTCCCCTCAATCTTCCCCCCTCCCCTCAATCTTCCCCCCTCCCCTCAATCTTCCCCCTCCCCTCCACCTCCCTCAGTCCTCCCCCCCTCTGGGGGTACTTGTTCTTGTGGGGGGGGGGGGTGGAGAAGGGTGGTGTTTATTAGGTGTTATTTATTCCCACCCCTCCCCCCTCCTCGTTTCCTGGGTGGTTTATTTACACCCCCACCCCCCCCCCCCCCTCTCTCTCTCTCTCTCTCCCTCTCAGACACTCACCATGGTCGCTTCAGCCCCAGCCCCGGGTCTTCCTCTATCCCACAATGCTCAGTGCCCTCCCCCTCGGAGGACCGGCGCCTGCGCTCCTCCGCTATCCCACAATGCCGGCCGGCGTCGATGGTGGATGGGGGTGGGGGGGGGGGGGTGCAGGACGTTCGAAACTCCGCCTCCTCGCCGATTGGGAGGTCGGGAGGACTCGCGGGTGGGACCTCCGCTATCCCACAAGGCGATGGGACCGGACGGGCGGGGGGGGGGGGGGGGTGGAGGAGTGGAGGGGGGGGGGAGGAGTCCGTAGCGACCTTTAAATGTAGCCCCGCCCCCTCATGGCAACATCTCCCTGTTTAGGCACGCCCCGCCCCCCCCAATGTTAGCACCGCCCCATTTTAACCACATTCCAATCCGTAACAGGTTATAGCTCCGCCCAGCATGCCATCCAGGCCATACCTTGGCACCGCCCCCTCATGTTGGTTCCGCCCCTTCCTTTAAACACGCTCTCTCACGTTAACCCCGCCCCTTCAAGTTAGGCCTGGCCCCACACGTATGCAGCGACCCCTTCTGTGAGCCCCGCCCATCGTGTTAGCTCCACCCCTTCACTTTAGCCCCTCCCCACACGTTAGACAGCATCCCTCCCCCAGTCATAGCCCTGTCCTATTGAAGACCCGCCTCTCATGTTATCCCCACCCCTCAGCTTAGCCACGCCCCGCCCTCTTAACACCGCCCCCCCAACCATAGACCCGCCCCTTATATCTGTCACTCCTCATTTTAGCCACGTCCCTCAGGTTCGCCCCGCCCCCTAAAGTCAGCCCCGTCCGATGTTAGCTCCGCCCAAGTAATAATAGCCCCGCCTCTCACCTTAGTCCCGCCCCTCGTGTCACTACGTCCTCGTGTTAGTCCCGCCCCTCGGGTTAGCCGTGCCCCTCAATTCTCGCCCCGCCCCCCAACGATAGACCTGCCCCTCATGTCAGCTCCTCCTCCCGTTAGCCCCGCCCCTCGCCTTGGCCCCGCCCCCGTCCAGACGTCACTGCGCTGCCATGTCAATCAATCAATCCAGCCGTCAAGCAACTTCGCGTTTTTGAATTGACCGAATTTTTTTTGCTTTTTTTTTCCCCCCCCCTCCGGAGTTTTTTCAATCTCTTGAAATTAGGGTCAGGTGAGGCGGGAGGGATAATAACATGAAAGATTGGCCGGAGGGCACTGTTTATTCATTTTACTTGAAGGCGTTAACGGACGGTTAAAGGCGTCACTTCCGCTCCGGCTGTAATCTTGGTCCCTTCGGGCATAATGGGGGCGGGGTTGGTGCCGCCGCCATCTTTGTGCGGGGCGTTCGCTCCAGCCAGAGGGTACTGACAGGCGGCCATATTCGTGCGTGGCATCCGCACCAGCGGGTGGGGGTGGGGGGGGGGTGGGGGGGGGGTGGGGGGGGGGGGGGGTTGGGGCGGCCGCGGCCATCTTAGTGCGGGGCCTCCGCTCCAGGCACGGGGTGAGGGTGGAGGAGGCGGCCATTTTGCTGCGGGGCGCACACCTGAGCGGGGCCGAGGCGGAGGCGCGGGGGCGGGGCGGCGGCCATCTTGTTGCGGGGCGTCCGCTCCAATGAGGGAGCGCGGGGGCAGCCCGGCCGGCCGGCCTGAGGGGCGCCCTCTCCAATCAGGGAGAGGGCGGGTCGGCCATCTTGTTGAGGGCGGCGCCTGAAGGAAGGAGAGAAGAGTAGAGATTCGGGCGGGAAGCTGCCAGAGGAAGCGGCCAGAGGAAGACTTGGGGGTTTGGGGGGTGGGGGGAAAAGAAAAGTGATTCAGTAAGAAACCCTGATTAACCAGCTCCATGAGCAGGTAACTACTCAAGGCAGCCACCCTGACCACCTTAGCCTTTTAGCTGCCAGTCACGCATGCTCAACGTTCTCTACTTAAAGGGAGTCGCTCCTGAATTCCCCTTACTGGGTTTATTAGTGACTATCTCGTACTGATAGACCCCGGACCTGGTCTTACCTGGGGTGAAACCTCTTCACGTCCGCCACCCCCCCCCCCCCACCCCGCACAAAAAAAAAAATCTCCCGCGCGCCCCCCCCCCCCCCCCAACCTTTGCTCTCAGCGGGATCTTGCTGTGCGCCGATCGGCCGGTCGAAAGCGGATCGCTCGCCGTCGAAAGGCTACCGGGGAGGCAGCAACTGTGGAAACACAAGCCCCCTCCCCAACCCCCCCCCCGCCCCCCCTCCCCAGCCAGGGAGGTCGCAGGCGGAGAGGGAGGGTAGACCAGGGTAACGCGGTAGATGTCATGTATCCAGGTTCCCCCCACAACCCCTTCGATCAGCTGCGTCCTGAAGAGACCGACGCCTAAGCTCGGGGAGCGCTGAGTCGGCGCCGGGGCCTGGCCGGCCTCACCCTTCGTGCCAACGATTCGCTGGCACGGTTCCGGCGTTGGCAGAGGACGCCCGCCCCGGCCGGAGGGCGCAGCCGGTCAATGCCGAGCAGGACAGCGAATAAACTCGCCGGCGTCCGGCAAGTTTTAGAAACGCGGCTAACTTACTTCCGTCTCTTTTTTTTTTTGCAGGCGATTGGCGAGATCGAGAAAGCCTGCCGTGGCCGGCCCGTTATGAGGGACGCTCTGCGGGCGCCCACAGGGGCTGAGGTGTGAGACGTTTCATCGCCCCCGAGTCCTCCTCCTGGCGCCCCCTACCCCGAACCCCACTCCCACCCACCCACCCACACCGCCCCGCGTCGCCATGGGCGATTCCCACCTGACCCGGACACCCATCCCAGTGCCGACTTTCTTCAAGCAGGCGGAGGGCTCCTTCTCCCTCAAGAGGCGGGGAAGGCCGGGGTCCCACAGCCTGACCCCCCGGCCGCCGGTCAAGACCGCCCTGCCCGTCAGCCGCGTCTTCCCCCGGCGGCAGCAGGCGTGGAGCCACCCGCGTCCCCAGAGCGTCTCTGGGAAGGAGTCAGCCGCCCAGCGGCTCAGCAGCCGGGTCTACGACGAGAGCAAAGAGGACCTCTACTTCGAGCAGTGCTTCCAGAAGATCATCAAGCTCGGTCATGGCTCCTTCGGGGAGGTGTTCAAGGTAGGTGCATCATCCCCCTTGAGTGGCAGCAGCTCAACTTGCCAACGTCACCGCGGGAGGCTGGGAAGGGAACGTAACAAACAGAAGCGGCAGTAGACCGCTCGGCCCGTCCCTGCCGTTCAATGCCGTCCTGGCCGATCTTGGCCCCTCAAACCCCATTTTCTCACCCACCTCCCCTTAATTCCCTGAGAGACCCAAAATCTGCCCATCCCAGCCTTAAATGCGTTCAGCGATGGGAGCGTCCACAACCCTCCGGAGTAGAGAATCCCATGGACTGACTACCCTTTGACTGAAGAAACTTCTCCTCCTAATAGTCTGAAATAATCGTCCCCTTATCCCGAGACAGTTGCCCCTCACCACCCACCGCCCCCCCAACCCGCCGCTCCCTCCCCGGTGTTTTAGATACCCCCCAACCAGCAGAAACCACCTCTCAACATCCGCCCTCTCGAACCCTTTCAGGATCCTGGGCATTTCAGCGAGATGGCCCTTCGTTCCCCTAAACTCTGGGAGAATACAGACCCAATTTACTCAGCCTCTTGTTGTCGGGTCCCTTCACTGCACTGCCTCCCAACGCAAGGATATCCTCCCTTAAATATGGAGACCAGAACTGCGCATGGTGCTTCAGGTGTGGCCTCACCAAAACCCTGTAGGATCGTAGCAAGACTTCCTTATTCTTGTACTCCAATCCCCTTGCAATAAAGGACAACACCACCACCTTCGATCTGTCCGCAAGCATGACCCAGACCTCCCTGTCGCTTGCCATTTTAACACTCCACCCTGCTCTCAAGCCCACATGTCTGTCCTTGGCCTGCTGCATTGTTCCAGTGAAGCCCAACGCAAACTGGAGGAACAGCACCTCATCTTCCGACTAGGCACTTTACAGCCTCCCGGACTGAATATTGAGTTCAACAACTTTAGATCATGAACTCTCTCCTCCATCCCCATCCCCTTTCCGATTTTCCCCCTCCTTTTTGTTTTTTCCAATAATTTATATAGATTTTTCTTTTCCCACCTATTTCCATTATTTTTAAATGTTTTACATCCATTGTTTTATCTCTACCTTTTAGCCTATTTTGATCCCTCCACCCCACCCCACCCCCACTAGGGCTATCTGTACCTTCCCCCCACCCCACCCCCACTAGGGCTATCTGTACCTTCCCCCCACCCCACCCCCACTAGGGCTATCTGTACCTTCCCCCCACCCCACCCCCACTAGGGCTATCTGTACCTTCCCCCCACCCCACCCCCACTAGGGCTATCTGTACCTTCACCCCACCCCCACTAGGTCTATCTGTACCTTCCCCCCCACCCCACCCCACCCCCACTAGGGCTATCTGTACCTTCACCCCACCCCCACTAGGGCTATCTGTACCTTCACCCCACCCCCACTAGGTCTATCTGTACCTTCACCCCACCCCCACTAGGTCTATCTGTACCTTCACCCCACCCCCACTAGGTCTATCTGTACCTTCCCCCCACCCCACCCCCACTAGGGCTATCTGTACCTTCACCCCACCCCACCCCCACTAGGGCTATCTGTACCTTCACCCCCACCCCCACTAGGGCTATCTGTACCTTCACCCCACCCCACCCCCACTAGGGCTATCTGTACCTTCACACCCACCCCCACTAGGGCTATCTGTACCTTCACCCCACCCCACCCCACCCCACCCCCACTAGGGCTATCTGTACCTTCACCCCACCCCACCCCCACTAGGGCTATCTGTACCTTCCCCCCACCCCACCCCCACTAGGGCTATCTGTACCTTCCCCCCACCCCACCCCCACTAGGGCTATCTGTACCTTCCCCCCACCCCACCCCCACTAGGGCTATCTGTACCTTCACCCCACCCCACCTCCACTAGGGCTATCTGTACCTTTCCCCCACCCCACCCCCACTAGGGCTATCTGTACCTTCCCCCCACCCCACCCCCACTAGGGCTATCTGTACCTTCACCCCACCCCCACTAGGGCTATCTGTACCTTCACCCCACCCCCACTAGGGCTATCTGTACCTTCACCCCACCCCCACTAGGGCTATCTGTACCTTCACCCCACCCCCACTAGGGCTATCTGTACCTTCACCCCACCCCACCCCCACTAGGTCTGTCTGTACCTTCCCCCCACCCCCACTAGGGCTATCTGTACCTTCACCCCACCCCACCCCCACTAGGGCTATCTGTACCTTCACCCCACCCCACCCCCACTAGGGCTATCTGTACCTTCACCCCACCCCACCCCCACTAGGGCTATCTGTACCTTCACCCCACCCCACCCCCACTAGGGCTATCTCTACCTTTCCCCCACCCCACCCCCACTCGGTCTATCTGTACCTTGCTCGTCCTGCTTTCTACCCTTAATTCGCACATTCCTTTAGATAATATCACCACCTTCAACACCTCTTTGTCCTTTTGTCTGTGACATCTTTTGGTTATCTCCACCTATCACTGGCCCTCTATCCAGCTCTACTTGTCCCACCCCCCGTTAAACCAGCTTATATTTCACCCCTTTCCTATTTTTCCTTAGTTCTGTTGAAGAGTCATGTGGACTCGAAACGTTAACTGTGTCCCTCTCCGCAGATGCTGCCAGACCTGCTAGGTTTTTCCAGCTATTTCTGTTTCTGTTTTGGATTTCCAGCATCCTCAGTTCCAAGCCTTTACCACACTTTCCCTTCCTGATTTCTTGTGGTACCTCCATGCTAACTTCCTGCCTTTCTTGTACGGGCACACCCAAGTCCCTCTGAACATCAACATCTGCAAGAATCCCAACTTTTTTAAAAAAAAAAATTCTGCTTTTCTATTCTTACAACTGAAGTGAATAACTTCATCACATCCCTACGTTATACCTCATCTGCTATCTTCGTGCCCTCTCACTTAACCTGTCCGTAATTCTTTGTGTCCTCCACGCAGCTTACTTTCCCCCCCTAGCTTGCTATCATCAGCAAATTTTGATACATTACTGTTTGTCTCTCCATCCAAGTCATTAACATAGATTGTAAATAGCTGAGACTCTGGCACTGAACCTTGCGGCACTCTTCAAAGAGGCGGTAGAGGGTCTGCAAAGGGCTTTAGACAAATTAAGACCGTAGGATGTAGGAACAGATGTAGGCCATTCGACCCATCGAGTCTGCTCCGCCATTCAATGAGATCATGGCTGATCTGATAATCCTCAACTCCACTTTCCTGCCCTTTCCCCATAACCCTCGATTTCCCTTCCTGATTAAAAATCTGTCTATCCCAGCCTTGAATATACCAACGACCCAGCCTCTACATCCCTCTGCGCTAAAGAATTCCATAGATTAACTACCCTCTCAGAGAAGAAATTCCTCCTCACTTCTGTTTTTAAATGGGTGACCCCTTACTCCGAGGTTATGCCCTCTGGTCCTAGACTCTCCCACAAGGGGAAACAACCTCTCAACATCTACCGAGTCAAGCCCCCTAAGGATCTTACATGTTTCAATAAGGTCGCCTCTCATTCCTCTAAACTCCAATGAGTACAGGCCCAACCTACTCAACCTCTCCTCATAAGAAAATCCCTCCATCCCCGGAATCAACCTAGTGAACCTTCTCTGGACTGCCTCCAATGCCAGTATATCTTCCCTTAGATCAGGGGACCGAGAGGATTCCAGTACAGGAACAGGGATGTCTTGCTGCAATTATACAGGGACTTGGTGAGACCACACCTGGAATATTGTGCGCAGTTTTGGTCTCCTTATCTGAGGAAGAATGTACTTGCTGTAGAGGGAGTGCAGCGAAGGTTTACCAGACTGATTCCTGGGATGGCGGGTCTGACATATGAGGAGAGATTGAGTCGGTTAGGATTATATTGGCCGGGTGGTTAACAGTGAGGTTGAGTGTCTTGGGCGACAGGAAGATATAGACGGGATGGTCAAATGGGCAGATGGAGTTTAACCCTGAAAAGTGTGGGGTAATACACTTTGGAAGGAGTAATTTGACAAGGAAGTATTCAATGAACGACATGACACTAGGAAGTTCTGAGGAACAAAGGGACCTTGGCGTGTGTGTCCATAGATCTCTGAAGGCGGAGGGGCATGTTAGTGGGGTGGTGAAAAAGGAATATGGGACACTTGCCTTTATCAATCGAGGCATAGATTACAAAAGTAGGGAGGTGATGTTGGAGTTGTATAGAACCTTGGTGAGGCCACAGCTGGAGTACTGTGTGCAGCTCTGGACCCCACATTATAGGAAGGATGTGATTGCACTGGAGGGAGTGGAGAGGAGATTCACCAGGATGTTGCCTGGGATGAAACATTTAAGTTACGAAGAGAGGTTTGGATAGACTTGGGTTGTTTTCGTTGGAGCAGAGAAGACTGAGGGGCGACCCTGATCGAGGTGGACAAGATTATGAGGGGCATGGACAGGGTGGATAGGGAGCAGCTGTTCCCCTTAGTTGAAGGGTCAGTCACAAGGGGACATAAGTTCAAGTTGAGGGGCAGGAGGTTTAAGGGGGGGATGTGAGGAGAAACCTTTTTACCCAGAAGGTGGTGAGGGTCTGGAATGCACTGCCTGGGAGGGTGGTGGAGGCGGGTTAGACTCACAACCTTTAAAAAGTTCCTGGATGAACACTCGGCACCTCATAACATTCAAGGCGATAGGGCCGAGTGCTGGTCAATGGGATTAGGGAGGTAGGTCAGGTGTTTCTCACAGTGTCGGTGCAGACTCGTTGGGCCGAAGGGCCTCTTCTGCACTCTGTGATTCTATATTCGCTGGAGTTCAGAAGAATGAATTGGGGGGGGATGGGATCTCATAGAAACCTATAGAATTCTAACAGGACTAGACAGGGTAGATGCAGGAAGGATGTTCCCGATGGTGGGTGTGGGGAGTCCAGAACCAGGGGTCACAGTCTGAGAATACGAGGTAGACCATTTAGGACTGAGATGAGGAGAGATTTCTTCACCTAGCGAGTGGTGAGCCTGTGGATTTCGCTACCACCGAAAGCAGTTGAGGCCAAAACATTGTGCGTCTTCAAGAAGGTGTTAGATATAGCTCTTGGGGCGAAAGGGATCAAAGGATATGGGGAGAAAGTGGGCGCAGGGCTATTGACTTGGATGATCAGTCATGATCATAATGAATGGGGGAGCAGGCTCGAAGGGCTGAATGGCCTATTCCTGCTCCTCGTTTCTATTGTTCACAGTATTCTAGGTGTGGTCTAACTGGTGCCTTGTATAGTTTTAGCAAGACTTTATACCCCATTCCCTTTGAAGTAAAGGCTGACATTCCTGTGAGTCAGCAAGCATTTGTTTGGAGTACAATGAGGGAAAATATGAGGGTTGTCCACATTTTCAGGACAAATACAAAAGCAGGAATATTGAAGAGAGAGACTGCAGGACTCTGTGGTACCAGTGCGATCTGGGTGCCCTGGTGGGAGGGAGTGAATGTTTGTGGATGTGGTGCCGATCGAGCAGGGGCTGCTTTGTCCTGGACGGTGTCGAGCTTCTTGAGTGTTGTGGGAGCTGCACTCATCCAGGCAAGTGGGGAGTGTCCCATCACACTCCTGACTTGTGCCTTGTAGATGGTGGACAGGCTTTGGGGGAGTCAGGAGGTGAGTTACTCTCCGCAGGATCCCCAGCCTCTGACCTGCTCTTGTAACCACAGTATTTATATGGCTGGTTCCAGTTCAGTTTCTGGTCAATGGTAACCCCCAGGATGTTGATAGTGGGGGGATTCAGTGATGGTAATGGCATTGAATGTCAAGGGGCCGATGGTTGGATTCTCTTTTGTTGGAGATGGTCATTACCTGGCACTTGTGTGGTATGAACGTTACTCACCGCTTGTCAGCCCTGAGCCTGGATATTGTCCGGGTCTTGCTGCATTTGGACATGGACTGCTTCAGTATCTGAGGAGTCGCGAATGGTGCTGGACACAGAATTGACAGAATTTGTTTTTATTCATTCAAGAGATGTGGGCTGTTGCTGACTAGGCCAGCATTTATTCCACATCCCTAATTGACCCTTGAGAAGGTGGTGGGTGAGCTGCCTTCTTGAGCCGCTGCAGTCCCTGTGTGGTGTACGTACACCCACAGCGCTGTTAGGGAGGGAGTTCCAGGATTTTGTCCGTGTGGTGTAGGTACACCCACAGCGCTGTTAGGGAGGGAGTTCCAGGATTTTGTCCGTGTGGTGTAGGTACACCCGCGGCGCTGTTAGGGAGGGAGTTCCAGTATTTTGTCCCGTGTGGTGTAGGTACACCCACAGCGCTGTTAGGGAGGGAGTTCCAGGATTTTGTCCGTGTGGTGTAGGTACACCCACGGCGCTGTTAGGGAGGGAGTTCCATGATTTTGTCAGTGTGGTGTAAGTACACCCACAGCGCTGTTAGGGAGGGAGTTCCAGGATTTTGTCCCGTGTGGTGTAGGTACACCCATGGTGCTGTTAGGGAGGGAGTTCCAGGATTTTGTCCCGTGTGGTGTAGGTACACCCACGGCGCTGTTAGGGAGGGAGTTCCAGGATTTTGTCCGTGTGGTGTAAGTACACCCACGGCACTGTTAGGGAGGGAGTTCCAGGATTTTGTCCCGTGTGGTGTAGGTACACCCACGGCGCTGTTAGGGAGGGAGTTCCAGGATTTTGTCCGTATGGTGTAGGTACACCCATGGCGCTGTTAGGGAGGGAGTTCCAGGATTTTGTCCCCTGTGGTGTAGGTACACCCACGGCGCTGTTAGGGAGGGAGTTCCAGGATTTTGACCCCAGTGACAGTGAAGGAACGGCCGATATATTTCCAAGTCGGGATGGTGAGGGGCTCGGAGGGGAACTTCCAGGTGGTGGTGGTGTTCCCCATGTGTCTGCTGCCCTTGTCCTTCTAGACGGTAGAGGTCGTGGGTTTGGGCGACGCTGTCAAAGGAGCCTTGGCGAGTTACTGCAGTGCATCTTGTAGATGGTACACACACTGCTGCCATTATGTGTCGGTGGTGGAGGGAGTGAATGTTTTTGGACGGGGGGGCCGATTGAGCGGGGGCTGCTTTGTCCTGGATGGTGTCGAGCTTCTTGAGTGTTGTGGGAGCCGCACTCATCCAGTCAAGTGGGGAGTGTCCCATCACACTCCTGACTGGTGCCTTGTAGATGGTGGACAGGTTTTGGGGAGTCAGGAGGTGAGTTACCCTCCGCAGGATTCCCAGCCTTCTGACCTGCTCTTGTAGCCACAGTATTCATTGGGGAGGCGATGGCGCATGGGTATTGCCCTTGGACTAGTATTCCGGAGACCCAGTGTAACACTCAGGGGACCAGGGTTCGAATCCTGCTACAGCAGATGGTGGAATTTCAATTCAATAAAATAAAAAAAATCCTGAATGAAAAGACCATGAAACCAGTGTCGTTGTAATAATCCCATCTGGTTTACTAATGACCTTTAAGGAAGGAAATCTCACCTGGTCTGGCCTGGAGACTCCAGGTTGACTCTTCAGCGCCCCATGAACAAGGGATGAAATCAGTGCTGGCCTAGCCCACATCCAATGATTTAATAAAATAGTATTTATATGGCTGGTCCCAGTTCAGTTTCTGGTCAATGGTAACCCCCAGGATGTTGATAATGGGGGGATTCAGTGACGGTGATGCCATTGAACGTCAAGGGGGCGATGGTTGGATTCTCTCTTGTTGGAGGTGGTCATTGCCTGGCACTTTTGTGGCGCAAATGTTACTCTCCACTTGCCAGCCCCAATCCTGGATATTGTCCAGGTCTCGCTGCATTTGGACACGGGGGCTGCTTCAGTACCTGAGGAGTCGCGAATGGTGCCGGACACGGAATTATGTCGGAATCGGAACCGGCCGGGTTGCGCCGGGACCGGCCGTGTTGCGCCGGGACCGGGACCGGCCGTGTTGCGCCGGGACCGGGACCGGCCGTGTTGCGCCGGGACCGGGACCGGCCGTGTTGCGCCGGGACCGGGAGAGATATGGTGGGACCGGGGCCGACAGAGTTATGCCGGGACCGGGGCCGACAGAGTTGTGCCGGGACCGGGGCCGACAGAGTTGTGCCGGGACCGGGGCCGACAGAGTTGTGCCGGGACCGGGGCCGACAGAGTTGTGCCGGGACCGGGGCCGACAGAGTTGTGCCGGGACCGGGGCCGACAGAGTTGTGCCGGGACCGGGGCCGACAGAGTTGTGCCGGGACCGGGGCCGACAGAGTTGTGCCGGGACCGGGGCCGACAGAGTTGTGCCGGGACCGGGGCCGACAGAGTTATGCCGGGACCGGGGCCGACAGAGTTATGCCGGGACCGGGGCCGACAGAGTTATGCCGGGACCGGGGCCGACAGAGTTATGCCAGGACCGGGGCCGACAGAGTTATGCCGGGACCGGGGCCGACAGAGTTATGCCGGGACCGGGGCCGACAGAGTTATGCCGGGATCGGGGCTGACAGAATTGAGGTGCCCGGCACCCGTGCTCACTCTGCCCTTTTCCTCTCGGGTGCCCGGCACACCCTCCTCTCTCTCCCCCTTCCACACCCACCCCCTTGCAGGTCAGGAGCAAGGAAGACGGGAAGCTGTACGCCGTCAAGCGCTCGATGGAGCTCTTCCGCGGCGAGTCAGACCGCTCGCGCAAGCTGGAGGAGGCGCAGAAGCACGAGCGGCTGGGGGCCCACGCCAACCTGGTGGGCTTCGTGCGGGCCTGGGAGGAAGGGCGGCGCCTCTACATCCAGACGGAGCTGTGCGACGCCAGCCTGCAGCAGTACGCCGAGGGGCGTTGCCCGCTGCCCGAGCGGCGGGTCTGGGCCTTCCTGGCCGACCTCGCCGCTGCCCTGAAGCATCTCCACGACCGGGGCCTGGCGCACATGGACGTCAAGCCGGCCAACGTCTTCGTGGCCGGGGGCCGCCTCTGCAAGCTGGGCGACTTCGGGCTCCTGCTCGAGCTGGACGGAGGAGACTTCAGCGACGCCCAGGAGGGGGACCCCAAGTACATGGCGCCCGAACTGCTGGACGGGGTCTACAGCAAGGCGGCCGACGTCTTCAGGTACCGGGTGTCACCGCACGTTAGATACGCTGTCCTTTTCCCCCCCTCTGGGACCGGGTGTCACAGTGCGTTAGATACACTGTCTTTTCCCCCTCTGGGACTGGGTGTCACAGTGCGTTAGATACACTGTCTTTTCCCCCTCTGGGAACAGGTGTCACAGTGCGTTAGATACACTGTCCTTTCCCCCTCTGGGACCGGTTGTCACAGTGCGTTAGATACACTCTCCTTTCCCCCTCTGGGACCGGGTGTCACAGTGCGTTAGATACACTGTCCTTTCCCCCTCTGGGACCGGGTGTCACAGTGCGTTAGATACACTGTCCTTTCCCCCTCTGGGACCGGGTGTCACAGTGCATTAGATACACTGTCCTTTCTCGCTCTGGGACCGGGTGTCACCGCGCATTAGATGCACTGTATTTTCTTCCTCTGGGACAGGGTGTCACAGTGCGTTAGACACACTGTCCTTTCCCCCTCTGAGACCGGGTGTCACAGTGCGTTAGATACACTGTCATTTCCCCCTCTGGGACCGGGTGTCACAGTGCGTTAGATACACTGTCCTTTCCCCCTCTGGGACTGGGTGTCACAGTGCGTTAGATACACTGTCCTTTCCCCTTCAGGGACCCGGTATCACAGTGCATTAGATACACTGTCCTTTCCCCCTCTGGGACCGGGTGTCACAGTGCGTTAGATACACTGTCCTTTCCCCCTCTGGGACCGGGTGTCACAGTGCGTTAGATACACTGTCCTTTTCCCCTCTGGGACCGGGTGTCACAGTGCGTTAGATACACTGTCCTTTCCTCCTCTGGGACCGGGTGTCACAGTGCGTTAGGTACACTGTCCTTTCCCCCTCTGGGATCGGGTGTCACAGTGCGTCAGATACACTGTCCTTTCCACCTCTGGGACCGGGTGTCACAGTGCGTTAGATACACTGTCCTTTCCCCCTCTGAGACCAGGCGTCACAGTGCATTAGGTACACTGTCCTTTCCCCACTCTGGGACCGGGTGTCACAGTGCGTTAGATACACTGTCCTTTCCCCCTCTGGGACCGGGTATCACAGTGCGTTAGATACACTGTAGTTTCTCCCTCTGCGACCGGGTGTCACACTGCATTAGATACACTGTCCTTTCCCCCTGTGGGACTGGGTGTCACAGTGTGTTAGATACACTGTCCCTTCCCACTCTGGGACTAGGTGTCACAGTGTGTTAGATACACTGTCCTTTCCCCCTCAGGGACCAGCTGTCACAGTGCCTTAGATACACTGTCCTTTCCCCCCTGTGGGACCAGCTGTCACAGTGCCTTAGATACACTGTCCTTTCCCCCTCTGGGACCGGGTGACACAGTGCGTTAGATACACTGTCCTTTCTCCCTCTGGGACGGGGTGTCACAGTGCGTTAGATACACTGTCCTTTCCCCCTCTGGGACCGGGTGTCACAGTTCGTTAGATACACTGTCCTTTCCCCCTCTGGGACCGGATGTCACAGTGCATTAGAAAAACTGTCCCTTTCCCCTCAGGAACCTGTGTCACAGTGCAGTAGATACACTGTCCCTTCCCCCTCTGGAACAGCGTGTCACAGTGCGTTAGATACGCTGTCCTTTCCCCCTCTGGGACTGGGTGTCACAGTGTGTTAGATACACTGTCCTTTCGCAATCCGGGACCGGGTGTCATAGTGCGTTAGATACGCTGTCCTTTCCCCCAATGGGATTGGGTGTCACAGTGCGTTAGATACGCTGTCCTTTCCCCCTCTGGAACCAGGTGTCACAGTGCGTTAGATACACTGTCCTTTCCCCCTCTGGGACCAGGTGTCACAGTGCGTTAGATACACTGTCCTTTCCCCCTCGGGGACCGGGTTTCACAGTGCGTTAGATACGCTGTCCTTTTCTCTTCTGGGACCGGGTGTCACAGTGCGTTAGATACACTGTCCTTTCACCCTCTGGGATCGGGTGTTATAGTGCGTTAGACACACTGTCCTTTCCCCCTTCTGGGACCGGATGTCACAGTGCGTTAGATACACTGTCATTTTCCCCTCTTGGACCGGGTGTCAGAGTGCATTACATACACTGTCTTTTCCCCCTCAGGGACAGGGTGTCACAGTGCGTTAGATACACTGTCCTTTCCACCTCTGGGACCGGGTGTCAAGGTGCATTACATACACAGTCCTTTCCCCGCCCTGGGACCGGGTGTCACAGTGCGTTAGATACACTGTCCTTTCCCCCTCTGGGACCAGGTGTCACAGTGCGTTAGATATACTGTCCATTCCCCCAGGGACCAGGTGTCACCGTGCGTTAGATACACTGTCCTTTCCCCCTCTGGGACCGGGTGACACAGTGCGTTAGATACAGTGTATTTTCCCCCTCTGGGACCAGGTGTCACAGTGCGTTAGATACACTGTCCATTCCCCCTCTGGGACCGGGTGTCACAGTGCGTTAGATACACTGTCCTTTCCCCCTCTGGGACCAGGTGTTACAGCACTTCAGATACACTGTCCTTTCCACCTCTGGGACCGGGTGTCACAGTGCGTTAGATACACTGTCCTTTTCCCCTCTGGGACCGGGTGTCACAGTGCGTTAGATACACTGTCCTTTTCCCCTCTGGGACCGGGTGTCACAGTGCGTTAGATACACTGTCCTTTCCCCTTCTGGGACTGGGTGTCACAGTGTGTTAGATACACTGTCCTTTTCCCCCTGTGTTGTGCTGTTTTTTTACCAGGGCTTGTGCGATATTGTAACATTTTGTCTCTTTCCCTCTGGCACAGTTTGGGAATGACCATCCTGGACATCAGCTGTAACCTGGAGCTCCCTCGGAGCGGGGACGGTTGGCAGAAACTCCGTCAGGGTTACCTGCCCCAGGAGTTTGTTTCAGGTAAGGGTTAGCCGAGGGGTGGACAGCAGCATCCGGCCCGGTGTCTAGCATAGCCCGATCTCACTCAGCCTCGGATTGAGGGGAGACAGTGGTGTCATGGTATTTTGACGGTACCAGCATTTCGGAGGCCCAGGGCTTTTGACTGGGTTCGAACGCAACCACACCAGATGGTGGAATTTGAATGCACTATTAACCTAGAGTTAAAATGGTTAGTTGTCGTAATATCCCTTCTGGCTCACTCATGTCCTCACATATTCCTCCTGACTTAAAACAATGTGGTTAACCCTTAACTGCCCCATTGAACGAGGGCAATCAGGCATGGGCAATAAATGCTACCCTAACAGGTTTTTTCAAAAAAGCGAGAGAGATATTAACATGCACAGTCTCACTCTCTCACACACACACACACACACACACACACCTCACAGCTCTCTCGCACTTGCACACGCGCACACACTCACTCACCCACTCACACAGATTCACACACGCAGATTCACACAGATGCTGTCTCACTCACAGTCGCCTACTCTCGTGTGTGCACTCACTCTCACACTTGCCTACAGACGCACACTCTCACGTGCGTGCACACTTGCACTGACACGCGCACACTCGCACTGACACGCGCACACTCGCACTGACACGCGCGCACTCTCGCACTGACGCGCGCGCTCTCGCACTGACACGCGCGCACTCTCGCACTGACACGCGCGCACTCTCGCACTGACACGCGCACTCTCGCACTGACACGCGCACTCTCGCACTGACACGCGCACTCTCGCACTGACACGCGCACTCTCGCACTGACACACACGCGCACTCTCGCACTGACACACACGCGCACTCTCGCACTGACACACACGCGCACTCTCGCACTGACACACGCGCACTCTCGCACTGACACACGCGCACTCTCGCACGGACACACTCTCGCACGGACACACTCTCGCACGGACACACTCTCGCACGGACACACTCTCGCACGGACACACGCGCACTGGCACACACGCGCACTGGCACACACGCGCACTGGCACACACGCGCACTGACACACGCGCACTGACACACGCGCACTGACACACGCGCACTGACACGCGCACTCTCGCACTGACACACGCGCGCACTCTCGTACTGACGCGCGCGCACTCGCTCACTGATACGCGCGCGTACTCTCGCACTGACGCGCGCGCACTCTCGCACTGACACGCGCGCGCACTCTCGCACTGACACGCGCGCGCACTCTCGCACTGACACGCGCGCGCACTCTCGCACTGACACGCGCGCGCACTCTCGCACTGACACGCGCGCGCACTCTCGCACTGACGCGCGCGCGCTCTCGCACTGACGCGCGCGCGCTCTCGCACTGACGCGCGCGCGGGCACTCGCACTGACGCGCGCGCACTCTCGCACTGACACGCGCGCGCACTCTCGCACTGACACGCGCGCGCACTCTCGCACTGACACGCGCGCGCACTCTCGCACTGACGCGCGCGCACTCTCGCACTGACGCGCGCGCACTCTCGCACTGACGCGCGCGCGGGCACTCGCACTGACGCGCGCGCGGGCACTCGCACTGACGCGCGCGCGGGCACTCGCACTGACGCGCGCGCGGGCACTCGCACTGACGCGCGCGCGGGCACTCGCACTGACGCGCGCGCGGGCACTCGCACTGACGCGCGCGCGGGCACTCGCACTGACGCGCGCGCGGGCACTCGCACTGACGCGCGCGCGGGCACTCGCACTGACGCGCGCGCGGGCACTCGCACTGACGCGCGCGCGGGCACTCGCACTGACGCGCGCGCGGGCACTCGCACTGACGCGCGCGCGGGCACTCGCACTGACGCGCGCGCGGGCTCTCGCACTGACGCGCGCGCGGGCTCTCGCACTGACGCGCGCTCGCACTGACGCGCTCGCGCACTGACGCGCGCGCGCACTCTCGCACGGACGCGCGCGCACTCTCGCACGGACGCGCCCGCGCACTCTCGCACGGACGCGCGCGCGCACTCTCGCACGGACGCGCGCGCGCACTCTCGCACGGACGCGCGCGCGCACTCTCGCACGGACGCGCGCGCGCACTCTTCGCACGGACGCGCGCGCGCACTCTTCGCACGGACGCGCGCGCGCACTCTTCGCACGGACGCGCGCGCGCACTCTCGCACGGACGCGCGCGCGCACTCTCGCACGGACGCGCGCGCGCACTCTCGCACGGACACGCGCGCGCACTCTCGCACGGACACACTCTCGCACGGACACACTCTCGCACGGACACGCGCACTCGCGCACTGACGCGCGCGCGCACTCGCGCACTGACGCGCGCCCGCACTGACACGCGCCCGCACTGACGCGCCCGCACTGACACGCGCCCGCACTGACGCGCCCGCACTGACACGCGCCCGCACTGACGCGCCCGCACTGACACGCGCACGCACTGACACGCGCCCGCACTGACACGCGCCCGCACTGACACACGCCCGCACTGACACACGCCCGCACTGACACACGCCCGCACTGACACACGCCCGCACTGACACACGCCCGCACTGACACACGCCCGCACTGACACATGCTCGCACTGACACACGCCCGCACAATCGTGCACTGACACACATGCACTCTCACACACACGCAGGCACACACTATTACACACTCTCACAAACACACACACTATCAGTCAGTCACATGCACACTATCTCACACAATCTCACACTTTCACATCACACACACACACACACACGCACACACACACTCTCAACCCCTTATCATGTGAAGTTGAGAGGGGGATGGTGAGTGAGGGCATTGCGAGGGAGAGAGAGGGATGGTGAGTGAGGGTGGGTGAAGATGTTGAGGGAGGGTGAGGGGATGTTGAGTGAGTGCATTGTGAGGGAGGGTGAGGGGATTGTGAGGGAGGGTATAGTGAGGGAGGGAGAGGGATGGTGAGTGAGGTGATTGTAAGGGAGGGTGGGGAGATGCTGAATGAGGCGATTGTGAGGAGGGTAGGGGATGTTGAGTGAGTGGATTATGAGGGAGGGTGAGGTTGAGTGAGGGAATTGTGAGGGAGGGTGAGAGGAATTTCAAGGGAGGGAAGAAGCTATTGAGTGAGGGGATAGAGAGGGAGGGTGAGCATGTTGAGTGAGAAGATTGTGAGGGAGGGTGGGGGGAGGTTCAGTGAGGGTATTGGCAGGGTGGGTGAGGGTATGTTGAGTGATGGGATTTGCATGGGAGGTTGAGTGAGTTGATTGCGAGGGGAGGTTGAGTGAGTGGTTTGCAAGGGGAGGTTGAGTGAGTGGATTGCGAGGGGAGGTTGAGTGAGTGGATTGCGAGGTGAGGTTGAGAGAGTGGATTGCGAGGTGAGGTTGAGTGAGTGGATTGCAAGGGGAGGTTGAGTGAGTGGATTGCGAGGGGAGGTTGAGTGAGTGGATTGCGAGGGGAGGTTGAGTGAGTGGATTGCGAGGGGAGGTTGAGGGAGTGTATTGCGAGGGGAGGTTGAGCGAGTGTATTGCGAGGGGAGGTTGAGCGAGTGTATTGCGAGGGGAGGTTGAGCGAGTGTATTGCGAGGGGAGGTTGAGCGAGTGTATTGCGAGGGGAGGTTGAGCGAGGGGATTGCGAGGGGAGGTTGAGCGAGGGGATTGCGAGGGGAGGTTGAGCGAGTGGTTTGCGAGGGGAGGTTGAGCGAGTGGATTGCGAGGGGTGGTTGAGCGAGTGGATTGCGAGGGGTGGTTGAGCGAGTGGATTGCGAAGGGTGGTTGAGCGAGTGGATTGCGAGGGGAGGTTGAGCGAGGGGATTGCAAGGGGAGGTTGAGCGAGTGGATTACGGGGGGAGGTTGAGCGAGGGGATTGCGAGGGGAGGTTGAGCGAGGGGATTGCGAGGGGAGGTTGAGCGAGGGGATTGCGAGGGGAGGTTGAGCGAGGGGATTGCGAGGGGAGGTTGAGCGAGGGGATTGCGAGGGGAGGTTGAGCGAGGGGATTGCGAGGGGAGGTTGTGCGAGGGGATTGCGAGGGGAGGTTGTGCGAGGGGATTGCGAGGGGAGGTTGTGCGAGGGGATTGCGAGGGGAGGTTGTGCGAGGGGAGGTTGGGCGAGGGGATTGCGGGGGGAGGTTGAGCGAGGGGATTGCGAGGGGATGTTGAGCGAGGGGAGGTTGAGCAAGGGGATTGCGAGAGGAGGTTGAGCGAGGGGATTGCGGGGGGAGGTTGAGCGAGGGGATTGCGAGGGGAGGTTGAGCGAGGGGAGGTTGAGCGAGGGGATTGCGAGGGGAGGTTGTGCGAGGGGAGGTTGTGCGAGGGGAGGTTGTGCGAGGGGAGGTTGAGCGAGGGGATTGCAAGGGGAGGTTGTGCGAGGGGATTGTGAGGGGGTTCTGCCCTCCTCACTATCTGACTGTGTCCTGTTTGTGCTGCTCCCCCAGGCCTATCTCCCGGTCTGCTCGAGGTGCTGAGGGCAATGCTGCAGCCTGATTTCCGACTACGGATATCAGTCGACAAGCTGTTGGCCCTGCCTGCTCTCCACCGAGTCCAACGCCAGAGACAGATCGAACTGTTGGTTCATGTTGGCTTAAACAGAGCTCTCTCCCTGTGCCGGGTGAGTTCAGCTATTAATGCCGTCTGTGTGTGTCTCTCTCTCTCTCTGTCTGTCTCTCCATCTGCCTGTGTCTCCCTGTCTCTCTGTCTGTGTGTGCCTCTCTGTCTGTCTCTCCATTTGTCTGTGTCTCCTTCTCTCTCTGTCTGCCTGTGTGTGTGTCTCTCCCTCTCTCTCCCCGTCTGTCTGTGTGTGTCTGTATCTCTCTCCGTCGGTCTGTATGTCTCCATCTGTCTGTGTGTGTGCCTCTCTGTGTCTGTCTCTCTCTCTCAGTCTGTCTTTGTCTGTCTCTCTCTCTCTCTCCGTCTGTCTGTGTCTCCCTCTCTCCTTTCTGTGTGTGTCTCTCTGTGTCTGTCTCTCTCTCTCAGTCTGTCTTTGTCTGTCTCTCTCTCTCCGTCTGTCTGTGTCTCCCTCTCTCCTTTCTGTGTGTGTCTCTCTGTCTGTCCGTCTGTCTGTGTCTCCCTCTTTCCGTCTGTCTGTGTGTGTCTCTCTCTGTCTGTCTCCCCATCTGTCTGTGTCTCCCTCTCTCCGTCTGTCTGTGTGTCTCTGTCTGTCTCCCTCTGCTTGTGTGTGTCTTTCTGTCTGTCTCCCTCTCTCTCTGTCTGTCTGTGCGTCTCTCTCCCTCTCTCCCCCCGTCTGTCTGTGTGGTCTGTCTGTATCTCTCTCCGTCAGTCTGTATGTCTCTCTCTGTCTCCATCTGTCTGTGTGTGTCTGTCTGTGTGTGTCCCTCTCTCTCCGTCTGTCTGTGTGTGTCCCTCTCTCTCCGTCTGTCTGTGTGTGTCCCTCTCTCTCCGTCTGTCTGGGTGTATCTCCCTATCTGTCTGTCTCTCTCTGTCTGTCTGTATGTGTCCCTCTGTCTGTCTCTCTCTCCGTCTGTCTGTGTGTGTCCCTCTCTCTCCGTCTGTCTGTGTGTGTCCCTCTCTCTCCATCTGTCTGTGTGTATCTCCCTGTCTGTCTGTCTCGCTCTGTCTATCTGTGTGTGTCCCTCTGTCTGTCTCTCTCTCTCCGTCTGTCTATGTGTGTCCCTCTCTCTCTGTCTGTCTGTGTGTGTCCCTCTCTTTCCATCTGTCTGTGTATATCTCCCTGTCTGTCTGTCTTCTCTGTCTGTCTGTGTGTGTCCCTCTGTCTGTCTCTCTCTCTCCGTCTATGTGTGTGTCTCTCCCCATCTCTCCCTCTCCGTCTGTCTCTGTGTGTCTCTCTCTGTCTCTCTGTCTGTGTCTCTCTGTCTGTGTCTCTCTGTCTGTCTCTCTCCACCTGTCTGTGTGTGTCTCCCTGTCTGTCTCTCTCCATCCGTCTGTGTGTGTCCCTCTGTCTACCTGTCTCTCTCTCCATCTGCCTGTCTGTGTGTGTGTCTCTCCGTCTCTCTCTTTCTCCGCCTGTCTGTGTGTATTCCTCTGTCTGTCTGTCTCCATCTGCTTGTGTCTCCCTCTCTCTCTCCAACTGGTGAGACCGTTCCTGGGGCCCTGCGGACAGTTTCAAGAAAAGTTGGGGGGAGTCTCGCTCCGACTGTCTGGG